>NC_079901.1:20242278-20476230 GCF_024868665.1 Triplophysa rosa | reverse complement strand
TGGTGTAATGGTGTGGGGGATGTTTTCTTGGCACACTTTAGGCCCCTTAGTGCCAATTGGGCTACAGGTGCTGGTCATATAATTAGAATATCATCAAAAAGTTGATTTATTTCACTAATTCCATTCAAAAAGTGAAACTTGTATATTATATTCATTCATTACACACAGACTGATATATTTCAAATGTTTATTTCTTTTAATTTGATGATTATAACTGACAACTAATGAAAATCCCAAATTCAGTATCTCAGAAAATTAGAATATTACTTAAGACCAATACAAAGAAAGGATTTTTAGAAATCTTGGCCAACTGAAAAGTATGAACATGAAAAGTATGAGCATGTACAGCACTCAATACTTAGTTGGGGCTCCTTTTGCCTGAATTACTGCAGCAATGCGGCGTGGCATGGAGTGGATCAGTCTGTGGCACTGCTCAGGTGTTATGAGAGGCCAGGTTGCTCTGATAGTGGCCTTCAGCTCTTCTGCATTGTTGGGTCTGGCATATCGCATCTTCCTCTTCACAATACCCCATAGATTTTCTATGGGGTTAAGGTCAGGCGAGTTTGCTGGCCAATTAAGAACAGGGATACCATGGTCCTTAAACCAGGTACTGGTAGCTTTGTCACTGTGTGCAGGTGCCAAGTCCTGTTGGAAATTGAAATCTGCATCTCCATAAAGTTGGTCAGCAGCAGGAAGCATGAAGTGCTCTAAAACGTCCTGGTATACCGCTGCGTTGACCTTGGACCTCATAAAACACAGTGGACCAACACCAGCAGATGACATGGCACCCCAAACCATCACTGACTGTGGAAACTTTACACTGGACCTCAAGCAACGTGGATTCTGTGTCTTTCCTCTCTTCCTCCAGACTCTGGGACCCTGATTTACAAATGAAATGCGAAATTTACTTTCATCAGAGAACATAACTGTGGACCACTCAGCAGCAGTCCAGTCCTTTTTGTCTTTAGCCCAGGCGAGACGCTTCTGATGCTTCCTGCTGTGTGCGTGCGTGCTGGTTTAGCTATATTTGTGAGGGCCAAATGTCCTCAGTACCACAGTGAAATACGTGTGAACCCACTTGTGAGGACATTTTACTGGTCCTCACTAAATAAAAAGGCTTATAATTCGCTCAAATAGTGTTTTTCTTTAAATGTAATAGAGTGCACATGTTTCTGTGATTATTAGGGTTAGGGATAGGGGATAGAATATATCATAAGCCTGATATAAAATCAATGGAAGTCTATGTAATGTCCTCACTATTATACTCAAACAAACCTGTGCGTGCATGCGTAGGTAGGTAGGTACGCACACACACATATACACTTTTCTCTCCTCAGGGCGTGACCCTCCTCCATTCTTGAACTGATTTCCTCATGTCCTGCTCCCCGCCCATATTTGCAGCTGCATACGACCAATAGTTGCGTGCTCAATGCACAATGTCACCGCGGCTTTAACGCATGGTTTGTGTTTGTAATGGGTGTCACACAAACACAGTTACACGCACACAGTTGTAGTTGCATCTGTAAGCCCATTGTTCTGTTTCTTCAAGTTTCTTTCATCACTAGTATAATAGCTGAAGTGTGGAACAGCATCTTTTATTCTGTGATAAATTGAAGACTTGTCTTTCTGATCTGCTGAGTGAACACCATCCGGGAAGAAGTCTTAAATTAGATCTGCCAGAGACTGTTAACTGTTCCAAAGTCCAAACTAAAAATCCGCTTTTGCGGTAGCCGCAACTAAACTCTGAAACAGTTTACCTATCAGAACTGCACAAACTTTATACACTTTTAAAGTAAAGTTAAAAACGTATCTTTTTGCTACATCTTATGACATGTGATGTTTCTTGTTGTATGGTGTTGTTGTTATTTTATTTGTACTTATAACATTGTACACCACATTGGTCAATCTGTGATTGTTTTTAATTGTGCTTTATAAATAAATTGAGATTGAGATTGACATGAGTTTGCTGTGTAACTGATCAAAGTAGTCAAATTGAATAGTAAAATTCTATTGAATAAAATTGGTTGTTTTGCGTATAGTGGATAAATTTCACTGGTAACTGGAAGGTTTGATGTGATCGCTATATGACTAGAGCAACAAGCAGGGCCTTACAGCATATACCTTTGAACATGAATGCTAGAACGCTGGCAGTTTGTAGGATATATGTTCTAAATGAATTGTAAGCGACTTCAAACATTAGTGCCATGCAGCTGAAGGGATACTTAGAATTTTTTGACCAGTCGTTTCTCAAAACTGGATGAGTAGGAATAGCAATATCTGTACAGGCTAAAAGTCATTGTATGCGGATGAAACAACCACAGGTGTGTACTGTAGGTTGTCATGTATTGACTTTAATCACAAATTACAAGATTCATATTTTCTTTTGTAGTAATAAAAAGGGTAAAAACAAGGTTAAAGAAAGGACAAATGTCAGTTGTGAACAATTTTATGGCTTTTAAATGTGTGTACAAAATACAATATAGTATCAACATAATCTCTCCATTTAAAACGAGGCATTAAAAATAATTGAAAAGACAGATATAACATGGTAAAGCATTTAGATAAATGTTAAATGAGGCACTTCCATGTTCAATCTAAATCACCCCCTAAAGAGCCAACAAAAAAAAACAGAAAATAATAAGTCAAATTGTCGAGATGTTACTTTAAACACCACTATAATACTTTAAAGTAATTCTTTGCTTTCTCGATCCAGTGTTCATTAAGCGTAAAATGTGATAAAAATGGTCTCATACAATACAAAAACACTACCGTCCTGTGTGGGATTAGAAATATAAGGTTTTAAGGGGTTCTCAAAATGAGACGTCATGGTAGCTACCTCTCAGTTCAGTGAGTGTGTGTTCCACTGGTGACAGTGAATACAGAGCCTTTTCTATTTAAAACCAAGCTTTCACGTATTATAATGCCACCCCCACTATAATGTGTGAATCATCTTTGTTAGGCTCTGTTTTGGTGTCCAAAGAGTCCACGCTGGACGGTGTGTCATCCTCCACTCTGGGTTTGTGTGAAGGGCAGAAGGGCACATATTTGGTCCAGGGGAAAGATGAGAGGCCGGCGCTTATACCGAAGGGCAGCCCGTAAACATCATCGCTTTCCACAGTGTTGTCCGATGCTTTGTGGTGGACTCTGTTCCATACGGTGATGCCTCGTTCGCGTTTTGTTCCTGGAATACAGTGTTTTGCATTTAGAGCATTCTAAGATCAATGTACTGCTATTTTTTATTAACTTGTGATTTTTTGGAATGGTTTTTAAACCCATGCAGAGAGTGTAGAACGTACCGGATATTGTGTTATCCAGAAAAAAGCCAAAAAAACCTCCAACAAACATGCTTGTTGTGAGAAGTACTTGAAGCACCTGGTCCAGTTCAACAACACCTAGTGGAAGTTAAAGCATGTGGGAAATGTTAAGACTGGTTACAAAAAAATGTGTTTTTGCTGACCACTGTGCTGCTTTCTTTCTGTTTCTATGTAAAATGCTCTAGACGGACTATTTCGAAATGATACTTTTTCAAAACAGTGGGGTTAGGCATCACAAATGTGTTGACAAGCACGACCTCAGTGTTAGGAGTGGATGTGGCTACTTTCTGACCGTAGATCATTCATACAGTTTATGTACCTGTTGCAATGGCTGTGGGGTTTTTCAGTATCCAGTTGGGAATCACAAGTCCAGTGAACATGGAAAATCCAAAGATGAAGATGTTGCGTGAGGAATTCATGTCGGCGTACTAAATGAAAAGGAAGTCACATTAATATTGTAGGTACTTCTTTTGGTGAGTGTTTTGCTTTTTGCACAAGGCTACGATATCTACCTGTAGGTTTGAACATCCGGCAGCAGTAATGACCCCAAACATGACCAGAAACATCCCACCAATGACAGGTGTTGGTATTGTAGTGAATATGGCTGCAATTTTCCCAAACATTCCCATTATAATCATTAAAAATCCACTGGCCACAATCACCATGCGACTGCCAACCTGCAGTTTAGACAAAATGTTAAATGCTCTCTTATTTGTCAGTCACTTTGGATAAAGGTGTCTGCTAACATACTAAACATGACACACAAGTTATCACATTTAAATGTGTCATAAAAGATAAAGAAGACGCTTACATGCAGCAGAGGGGTCTTGTATAACCCTGAAAGGGTTTGTTTTGCGATAGCCAACTGACTTGACATTTTTGATTGACCAATGTATGTGATTGCTGTGAAATCTTGTACCTTGGTGATCCCCAGAGCTCCTACATTCTCACTGTAAGAGGTGGTGCCGTTTCCTGTGCCCCAGGCACCTGCCAGGAGACATCCAATACCTTCAATACCAATGCCCCTGTTGATGGCATGTCTGGGGGGTGGTGGGGCACCAGATAACCTGGCACAGGCGTGATAATCACCCACTGACTCAATCATTGAGGATATGACTCCCGCCAGGATTCCAAAAACCCCGGCCAGGCTTACGGTTGGTACACCCCATTGACCTGGAAATTGTATACTGTATCTAACCTTAATTGTACATTTTAGGACAAAAAAATTGCTGATTATTTTTAATAGACAAACAACTATCTCAGATGTATTATTCATCATTTATTCGTCCTCATGTTGTTCAAAACCTGTATGATTGTCTTTCTCCTGCGGAACACAAAATAGAAGATATTTTGAGAAATGTCTCAATGTTTTTGTGTCCATACATTGGAAATCAGTGGGAACCAGTGTTGTTTAGTTACCAACGTTCTTCAAAATATCGTCTTTTGTGTTCTGTAGAAGAAAGTATGGAATGACATAGGGGTGAGTAAATAATGGCAGAATGTTCATTTTTGGGTGAACGGTCCCTTTAATATTGCAATACCTGGATAAGGAAATCTGAACCAAGGAGCCCTGCCAATAACATCCCCTTTAACATCAGTGCGGGCTAGATAGCCATATTGGACAGGGTCAGAGGGTAGGACGTTGTAGATTGTCAAGATGTAGCAAATCAACCAAGACAGAGTAATTCCAAACAGGACCTGAGGAATCACGCAAAAACAAAAAACACATTGCTTGAGAAGAACTCACTTACTTTTGTGATGCATTCAGATGCAGAATTTGAATGACTTACTGGTAGAATCTGAAATATGTACATCTTGGTGGTGTGAAATTTCTTGGCTTTGCTGTATGTCGGGAAGGGTATGGCAATATGGCGGAGGTACTGAGAGAAGATCACAATTAAACTTGTTGTCCTGCAGATGACAGATAGATGGGTGTTATGGTTGGGCGTCTACATTTTTGTGTATAAAAAGCTTACGAGAGCTTAGCCTCCAACATCTCAGACCTATACCAACATGAATATGAGAAACATACGAGTTTCAAACTCTCTTCTTTTTTCTGTTTTTGTTCTGTTACAGGTCAGAGTTCAACGTGAACATTGGTAAACAGCACAAGACGTTACATTGGAAATCAGCTCTTCTGTGTTGCCATGACACACAGATGGAGTTATACTACTACACACATAGCAGAGATGCCCCAGTGGTGTCCTGCGTTCACGCCAGCAGAGTCGAACAGCGATAGGCCGATCAGCGAAATGGTTGGTGCGATGGTCAAGGGACCAATGAAACGCATGAAGAGGCCAATAAGACCGGTGAATCCCACCAGCACCTGAAACAAAGATCCAACCATGATCGATCCCTGAAGCTGTGCAGAAAATAAAACAGGAACGGGAGTTTTATCATGGCTTTACAAGGAAGCTTCTTAGGATGTCTGATTCAACCAGGCTGTTGTGATACTCACCACCTGTATGCGACTCCGCCAAACTTGAATGAATTCAGGTGAGGAGACATTGACCAAACTGGAATTCTGTGTCCAGGCCGGGCAGCTCCACTCGGGCATTGAAAGCAAAGCCATGCAGGGTGAAAGAAGAGTAAATGTCCCACCCTGGAGAATGGGTAACCTTGTAATATAAAAATAGAAGAAATATTACACACAACTTATGATGCTTATGAAACTTAGTGATGTGTTTACTTCCGTCGCAGCTATCGTCAAGAAAGTACAGAACTTAATGCCAACAAACAAATTACTGTACAGTTTTTCAAATAATTTCCAAACTCTATGATTTCTGACTAAAGGGCTTAAAGGTGCAATGAACTAGGACCACAATTTTAACCCGAGCTTTTGTTATGTAAGAGGGAATCGTATTCAAGCGAACATCCTGTAAGTGTCAGATCTGAAAACGCCCTTGTTGCTGAAATAACAACTGTTATTGACACGAGGCCCAGCGAACGCCAGGTCCTGGAATGCACCTATCTATAGGTTGAACACCACCTCCACAGAAGAATATCAACGACTACTTCTCGAGCCCTGCCCACTGGTTCGCGCATGACAGTACTGAACACAAGCTGCACGGAACCAGATAGAGCGAGTGTAAGCATCATGCCGTTAAAGATCGCAAAATATTGTGCAGTGCCTGGTTGTGGAAGAACACAGTCGCTGCATAACCTTCTTTAGGATTCCGACAGTAGGAATGTGTGGTTGAAGTTCATTTTTAAAGACGTTCCAGCTCACGTGGGGAAAACATTCAGTGTTTGTTCGTTTCATTTCAATGCGGATTCCTTGAACAAGTCTTTGCGGAGAGACTAAAATTAAAAAGCAGTGCTGTGCCGTCAATATTGGATCCGATAGGAATGGCGCAGCAATCTTATGTGAGTAAAACATATTTGTACTATGCGTCACTATTGCTTTGTTAGAGATCGCTTGATATGCCCTGATAGTATTACCTGGGGACCTCTAGTCATTTGTAATAATTGTAATCTGCATCTCTGTGATTTGGCGGGCTCATATGCAGGTGCTGGTCATATAATTAGAATATCATCAAAAAGTTGATTTATTTCACTAATTCCATTCAAAAAGTGAAATTTGTATATTATATTCATTCATTACACACAGACTGATATATTTCAAATGTTTATTTCTTTTAATTTGATGATTATAACTGACAACTAATGAAAATCCCAAATTCAGTATCTCAGAAAATTAGAATATTACTTAAGACCAATACAAAGAAAGGATTTTTAGAAATCTTGGCCAACTGAAAAGTATGAACATGAAAAGTATGAGCATGTACAGCACTCAATACTTAGTTGGGGCTCCTTTTGCCTGAATTACTGCAGCAATGCGGCGTGGCATGGAGTCGATCAGTCTGTGGCACTGCTCAGGTGTTATGAGAGGCCAGGTTGCTCTGATAGTGGCCTTCAGCTCTTCTGCATTGTTGGGTCTGGCATATCGCATCTTCCTCTTCACAATACCCCATAGATTTTCTATGGGGTTAAGGTCAGGCGAGTTTGCTGGCCAATTAAGAACAGGGATACCATGGTCCTTAAACCAGGTACTGGTAGCTTTGGCACTGTGTGCAGGTGCCAAGTCCTGTTGGAAAATGAAATCTGCATCTCCATAAAGTTGGTCAGCAGCAGGAAGCATGAAGTGCTCTAAAACTTCCTGGTATACGGCTGCGTTGACCTTGGACCTCAGAAAACACAGTGGACCAACACCAGCAGATGACATGGCACCCCAAACCATCACTGACTGTGGAAACTTTACACTGGACCTCAAGCAACGTGGATTCTGTGCCTCTCCTCTCTTCCTCCAGACTCTGGGACCCTGATTTCCAAAGGAAATGCAAAATTTACTTTCATCAGAGAACATAACTTTGGACCACTCAGCAGCAGTCCAGTCCTTTTTGTCTTTAGCCCAGGCGAGACGCTTCTGATGCTTCCTGCTGCTGACCAACTTTATGGAGATGCAGATTTCATTTTCCAACAGGACTTGGCACCTGCACACAGTGCCAAAGCTACCAGTACCTGGTTTAAGGACCATGGTATCCCTGTTCTTAATTGGCCAGCAAACTCGCCTGACCTTAACCCCATAGAAAATCTATGGGGTATTGTGAAGAGGAAGATGCGATATGCCAGACCCAACAATGCAGAAGAGCTGAAGGCCACTATCAGAGCAACCTGGCCTCTCATAACACCTGAGCAGTGCCACAGACTGATCGACTCCATGCCACGCCGCATTGCTGCAGTAATTCAGGCAAAAGGAGCCCCAACTAAGTATTGAGTGCTGTACATGCTCATACTTTTCATGTTCATACTTTTCAGTTGGCCAAGATTTCTAAAAATCCTTTCTTTGTATTGGTCTTAAGTAATATTCTAATTTTCTGAGATACTGAATTTGGGATTTTCATTAGTTGTCAGTTATAATCATCAAATTAAAAGAAATAAACATTTGAAATATATCAGTCTGTGTGTAATGAATGAATATAATATACAAGTTTCACTTTTTGAATGGAATTAGTGAAATACATCAACTTTTTGATGATATTCTAATTATATGACCAGCACCTGTATAATTTTTCAAGGTTTTATTCACCGTTTGCGAATAATGGAGGCTGTTTTGAAGTGTTTTAATATTATTTGCTGGTGCTAGGTCATATCCATATCTGCCAACACTGTCATTTTGGCCGGGAGTCTACCATTTGTTTATTTATCATGAAAACTATGACATTTGAGACCCGCGATCGCGGTGATCTTCTGTCCGGTTCGTGGGTCTTAAATGCTGACATGTACGGTCATATATCACTAAACACCATACAACTATAGGCTATACAAACTAAGTCCTTAGTCGTCTGTAAATTTGAGAAAAATCACGTTACGTGTCTAACCAAATTCACAGAAGGCTCCAACTAAGTCAACTACGCAAGCTGCTTTCCAATCATAGCAGTGGCCGTTTACTTCCAAGTCTTCTATGAGGCCCGTCCTTAAAAACCGAGCGTTTCTCCAGCCGGCCTCAAAACCAGGGTAGAAAATAGCCTATTACTTGTTGATTTTGATGTTTTCGAATGTAAAAACCATGTGAACGTCATAAGTAGACATCAGACAATAGTATAAAACAGTAAAAACGGCCAGTTCACTACACCTTTAAATGTACTCATGTAACCTACCCTGAAGCAAGGTTGCCAAAGTGATTGAATGAATATGGCTGTAGATAAGATTTAAAGTCATACAGCCTGATTAAAATCTTGTGAAAGAGCATGTAATACCTTTACTGTAAAATGAATGTCTGGACACGCTGGATTTTTCCAACCTCTTATTTTAGTCGGTTACTCAGAGGAATTATTATCGTTTTGTTCAATTGTACAATAGCTGAATTTAAACAATCGTACAGCTTTACAAAAAAAGGGAGCTACACGGCTAAGAAGAGGCTTAAGGAATGTGGATTTTAAATGTGATCAACCTTTAAGCTAATAAAATGGAAAATTCTTAATCTTATTAAGGTTTCTAGCTGCTTCTGAAATACATTTCTGTTTCATATTTGTCATGTTTTATTAAAATACAAGTATGTTACCCGTAATGCTCCTGAGGACCAAGTAGGTTTGTCGAGTTAGCGTAAGAAAACGTTCTTTTTCAGGTCCAGAATCAGCTCCAGCAGAAGAATACAATAGAGATTTAGCCTAAAACACCCAGAGGCTTATAAGATTGCTTAGGCGACACTGCTCACACTTTTCTAGGTCAATGAACCCTTGGTTTGAAAGTTTGAATTATATTGCTGAATAGGAGATGGCCACTTCTGCCTATTTTTTTATATAAGAACAAAAAACTTTTAGTCGTTAATTTCTTCTTTAAAAGTCCTACATTTTAAATTGATAAAGAATATATTTTATGGCTGCTATTGTTTATAAATGGGCCCATTTTTTCGGTGAATCTTAAAGTGATGGTAAACCGACCACAGCGGTACCCATTTACTTCTATTGTATAGACACCAGTACTTGGCTTTATAATTTTCTCATGGTTTTGCTATTTTCTTGTGCTGTTCATTAGGTTTCCAATGAAGAACATTTTGCCAAGACCGAGTTAAGGAGCCGTACCTCACTCCAAAAGTGACCTGCAGTAAGGTGCACAGGCCTGACACGAAGAAGATGGTGCTGATGAGGTGACTTTGCGTGAGACCATCATGCTGTAGACACAAGCCCTGAGACAGGATCAGAGGAATGGCAATAATGCCACCAAAAGCTGTAAGACAATGCTGTTGGAGAGAGAGGAGGTGTGTGTTGTTAAGAGTAGTTTTGAGGAGCCTACTGTACAACATAAACAAATGTTATGTGGCCCAATTTTAACTTCCGGTAGACCTCCACAAAGAATCAATAACTGTTGAGCAGTTTTAATTTAATATAAATTAATATAAATTAAATATCAAATAAATTGTTATATTATAACCAAACACAGACTGGAAGTTAACTTCATCATTGACATGCATTTGATGAAACCGTCCATACATAGTACTCACCTGAATCCCCAAAATAATGCAGAGGTACCATGGTGGAATATCCGTGACACAGTATGCCAGTTTATTTCTTTCTCCGTCCTCTGAAAGCGTATCGTTATCTTTTTCCGGCAACTTGCAGAAGCGATCGACACCTTCAACCTAAAAGCAATAAAGCAGAGTCAAAAATATTATTTAATGTGACAGATTGAACCTTACTATGCGAGGTTGTTTGGGGTTCCGATACACATAGCTCCATAGTAACGGCACAGTTTCATTTGGTACTTTTAGAATTGCTTCGGATTATCTTTTTTTCTTAAGAAAATATACAAATTTTACAGATTCTGTAAGGAGTGCTTAAAGATGAGTAGGCCTGCTTGAATGTAAGGTTCTCGAAACACAGACACACAAACACACACATCTACTAGCTCTATCTATCTGAATAAGGACATATACCTTGAATGTTTATATGCAGATCTTTCTAAACCACACTAACTAAAAACCTTGCATTGCAACAATTCTTGTATTAGAATTGAAAACACAATTCTTCTATATAAAGAGTACATCCCAAATCTTGCATAGAATAGCAATGGCAACACACACACAAACAAAGTGCTTTAGTCACTAGAATGTGGAGCAATAAGCATGACCAAAACAAAACATTAACCCTTAGGTCAATCTTCGGTTACAGTGTGGTTGATAAGGAAGAATTATCACATAAAATAGATTTTTATCACTGTGTTTAAGGATCTTATAACCGCTCACTGACATAACAACTAGAAAGAGTGATGTTACAAAAACAAAACCCAATACACACCTATAATAATAAAGAATTACAAAATATTTAATCTGGTAATTTAGTTCCCAGACTCATCGTAAGTACAATTTAGTCATTTCTGTAAATCTAATGAGCTTTTTCATAACGCAAGATACTCACAGTAAACGCAAAGTTGTCCAGACCGTTGCCGTCTTTCTCTGGAGCCATGAGCGTGGCGTGGGCTCAGGAGGTTATGTAGAATTCTCAATGGGAATCCTAACAACGAAATTTACCAGATAGAGATAAAGATCGAGAGAGAAGGGCTAGTTAAGGACAGTATTAAAAGAAAAGATGTGGAGAGGAAAGGAGGGGATAAGAGAGAGGCACGAGACGGGTCAGTGGCTGCTGATGATTGTGAAGGCAATGGAACCAATCAGCTGCTCATGTGAACTTCATTTCACCACAACTAACAGGCAGCTGATCAGAGCCACGTGCTGGCAGAGCTGAGCTCCTTCTGGATTATAGGAATACACAAACTAATGTGTGCATGTGCACCAGGGCATTTGCCTGTGATATTAATCGTCATGCTTTTTTTTTACACATATAGGACCTTAAAGGTATGGAAGAAGATGCATCAGGGGTTTTGTGTTCATCAATGAAAGTTGGTGGGCCCCCAAATGGTTTGATCACCTTCAAAATATCTTCTTTTGTGTTCTGCAGAAGAAAGCCATATTTGGAGTAGATGATGAAAGGATTTTCATTTTTAGGTGGATTATCTCTTTAAAATGGTCCCTGTGTGGAATTGTGGAGGTACTTTTGAAAAACTGTTGACTGTATTAATCTAATAGGTTTGAAAGAAAAACTACAATGGCAGCAATAAGGTTGAACTTTGTTTTCAGGACAATTTTTCATTTATTTTAGGTTAGGAATTTCTTGAGACAACTTGTTTTGTGATTGATGTATACATTTAGAACTTTTGTTATACAAAACTATGCTGTTTTAGTTTTTTTTCATTGTATGATCGTTTCATTTTTAAATTGTATTTTAATCTAGTTTCCTATTATGCCAGCTAATTCACAACATGCTGTCTGTCAACTTGTTACATGAACACAATTTTCTCTGGGCAATCATGCAAAAAATGTTCAATGGCTCATTTGTATCCGCAGCTTTAATGAACATGCTTAAAGGCCTACAGAAATTTACAGACTTTCAAAATAAAAAACCTAAGAGGTTAAAACTGTGACCCCAATCCCCTGCGCATCATTTCTTTAGTATGCTAAAAGGATGCACTGCCAAGCCAGAGATTCAAAAATACTAGGCTACTGATCACATGTTTAGCATTTTGGAGACACTAAAATGGCAAACATAATCATTCTTTCATCACTTCAGCCCAGCAGGATGCCCGGCGGCCTACAAATCTCTCTGTGGCATATCTCTGAAAATATTTCAATGTTCCTTAATAAGATATGAAAGCATGCCATGTACCTACCTTAATGGACATTCCACAGATGTGAATCCTGCTGTGTGTTGACCGACCTCTCCTATAGTTAATGATTGTGGCGTGAGACACCTCAAGGAAGTTGTTCACATCGTACTTGTAGCATCTGACCTTTCCCCCTGTTTGATTGTGCAAACTTATGGAGACTTATGTTTGAAGGCCAATCAAATTAGTGTGAATTGTTGCAGCACTTAATGATATATAATGGAGAGGGTTGTGTCACAGAGTGTCTTGGAAAATGAAATCACGTGCAGATTCATACTGTCAAAAACGATTCTGTACAGTGTGTCATGAGTTTAGTGGCTTATTTTCCGCATCCTTCCCATAATGTCTACAGATCATTCGGTCTCATTCCCATGCACACTGCTTTGTGTGTGTTTGTTTACAAGGAATGTTTCATTTAGTTGAAGTGAGGGAGAGTCTAAATGGATGATGTATTATCAGTTTTCTTGCCAAGGGTCAGCGATTGCAATAGATACACAGAAACAGTGGCTGTGGCAGAAACAAGCATTAAAGTAATAGTTCACCCAAAATTAAAGATTCTGTCATCATTTACTCACCCTCTTGTAATTTCTAACCTGTATGGCTTACTTTCTTCCGCACAACACAAGAGAAGACATTTTGAAGAATGTTGTTAACTGGCCCCCATTCACTTGCATTGGTTTTGTGTCCATACAATAGAAGTGAATGGGGGCCAGTGCTGTTCAGTTACCAACTTTCTTCAAAATATCTTCTTTTGTGTTCTGCGGAAGAAAGGTTTAAAACGACAAGAGGGTGTGTAAATGATTCAGAATTTTCATTTATGGGGAACTATCACTTTAAGCATGCATTTTCTGCACAGCTCTATTACCATGACTGTGAGTCTATTATGTAGCTATGTTGTCCTTCAGGAATCTGAAGGAAATTTGTCTTCTTGTAAGTCGTTTCATAAATCTTTTTATACTGCACTAAGATGTTAATTTAATTAAATTGAGCCTGTTACATGTTATTCTACGTATTTGCATTTATTTTAGTATTTGACAGGAAATCAGGTGGCGATACAGTTTATTACAACGATGGATGATGATTTCTGTTTATAGGTTTTGTCTGTGTGCGTGCGTGCGTGTGTTAAACTGAGTAAATAGGAGGGGCGGTGCTGGTGCGTGACGTCACTGGCTGACAGACAGACTCAACTTCTGCTCGCTTTGCACTCCTGTGGTGGAGGTTGATGGCGCCGTTCCGAATCAGGTTTGATTAAATCTGCCCTTGTTAAACGGGGCAATGGTGCAATAGAGCACATCACATTAAAACAAGGAAGGAATCGCATACAGCCCGAAGTATGAACATATTTTAAACCTGAGCAAACAGGAGGCGCGTCGGGACTGACTGCAGCATCCACCTGCATCCCGCGGGCGCATCTCTCTCTCTCTCTCTCTCTCTCTCTCTCTCTCTCTCTCTCTCTCTCTCTCTCTCTCTCTCCCTCTCTCTCTCTCTCTCTCTCTCTCTCTCTCTCTCTCTCTCTCTCTCTCTCTCTCTCTCTCTCGGAGTAAGCAAAAGTGTCGGGACTGAGCTCCTAAAGATTGAAAGCGATGGCTGCCGGCGCAGGATGCGGGGAGTCGGTGGATCAGTACCGGGCCGAGGTGGAGAGGCTGACCCGGGAGCTTGCCGAAGCCAACCGGGAGAAGATCCGGGCTGCGGAATGCGGTCTGGTGGTGCTGGAGGAGAACCAGACACTCAAACAGCAATACGCGGAGCTCGAGTCCGAGCAGGAGGCTTTGAAACAGGAGCTAGAGCAACTGCAAGAGGTAAACAGTGATGATAGTCTGAAGTATCTTAAGATAGATGTGCATGTGTTTCATTGCTCTGTAGAGATACTGTATCAGTGCCAAATATCGTTACATTAATACTGTCTTAGTTACGCAGATAACGCCTGTTTTGGCCCTATCAATTTTGACAAGAGAATTTTGGCCTCTTGCAGTACTACTACATTGTCAATATCATTTACCATGCTGCAGTACCACCCAAGAATCTGAATTTATTATTGGCTACTGTTAAAATAATTTAAAATACTCTCTGACTTTTTAAGAGGGGGGGCTTTAAACATGTTATTGCATTTCTGTGGGTGAATGGTTTGCATTTATGCATTTAGCAGACGACTTACATTTGTTTGTAAGTATGTGCATGATCGAACCCACGACCTTGGCATTGCTACCGCCATGCTCTAACCACTGAGCCACAGGAAAGCAGTTTGAATGGTTGAACCAGAATGGTTACTTTAGATTCAAAATTCAGATTTGGAAGCTAAATCTTAAAGTGTGGCGGGTTGCTCATAACTTCATAATTGTGTAAGTGTGTTGTTGTACATGACCAACTGCAGTCTAGAAGTCAACATGTATGTTTCTTATAAATAAACTTGTACTGCAGAGGTTGGGGGGCGAGTAAAGTTGCATGATGAGCTCTACATTGTTAGGGAGCCCGAACACACCCTATTAAACTCAAACACAGATGCTTGCTTTGTTGTTTTAAACCAGCATTTGTCCCATTTCAAGGAGTGTGTCTTAGTTATTTTTATAACTAGGTACGAGTATTATTGTATGTTTCCCTACGGACCCCTAATTTCCACTGAAAGTAAAGCACACTAGAAAGTAAAAGACTCTGACTAATGGCTCTTTGTGTTGCGTTACGATGAGTGTGAATGCTTATCCCAAACATAGTTATTTACTGACGGTGCTGGCAGTGAGTTACTGTCATACGGTTGTGTTTGTCAGTAATTATGTTTTGTTTATAACAAGATCTGTATAATCTGACCTGTTTGATTGTCTTAATAAAGCAAATAATTTTTGTTGTTTATGATGACCTTACGTCTTTTTTTAATAATCATTGACTTGGAAAATCTGTAGTAAGTATAACTTTAAGTTGTTTGCAATACGTTAAACCTATTTTATTTTTTTATATTTCACTATGTATAGAATGGAATCTTTATGGTTATTTGGAAAAACTATGAGCGCAGTGCAGACATGTTCAACTGCAGATTTGTCTGCGTAGGCTATTTATCACGATCAATAATGCACATCTGTGTTTCTCCTTGCCTTTCAGATATCTATATCTCTCTGTCTGTTCAAATCAGCTGTGCTGTTTATAATTCAGTCTGTCTGTGGCTGATATTCTTGTGAAGGGCACAACTGCTGCCTGGAGGTGATATTTCCCCATGACGGAAAAAACCTTCCATATCTCTGTCTAGTTCTTTATTTTGATGAATATTAAGTGGAATGTAAAAACCCCACCGCCCCATATGCCTGGCAACTCAATTCATTTGAGAGTTGTCCATGAATTTACTTGCAAATCAGATTTTTTTGTGTTTGGTGTTGGACAGGGTTTTCCATTCACAGTAAGAATAGCTATTAGTACTCATTGCTCATACTCTGTAGCTGCAGTAAATTCGATCATCATTTAAACTTGTATGACTTTCTTTCTTTCGCAGAACAAAAAAAGAAGATATTTTGAAGAAAGTTGGTAACTAAACAGCCCTGGCACCCATTCAGTTCTACTGTATGGACACAAAACCATACAGTAAAAAAGTGAATGGGTGCCGACGCTGTTCCCTTACTAACATTCTTTAAAATATCTTCTTTTGTGTTCTGCAGAAGAAAGAAAGTCACACAGGTTTGAAATGACAAGAGGTGAGTAAATGATTTTTCATTTTTGGGAACTATCTTCAGTTTTTCACCATATAAAAACAATAAAGAGTAAAAATGATTCACTATAAAGCTGTGTTAAACAGTAAATAGATCTTTAAATGTTTTAGTCCCTCATGACATGGACTGTAGGAAATAGACTACTAGTGTTTTACTCAAATGGAGAAAACTTATTGTGTTAGTATGTACTTGAACAGTGTAGAGAACAGTATTGCCCTAAAGTTCTGTTTCCACTGAAATGCTTTGATCATGACTTGATACATAGTGACAAGACTTTTACATTTACATTTAGTCATTTAGCAGATTTACAAGTTGGGTAAACAATGGAAGCAATTAGGAAAACAAAAAGCATAAGTGCAATAAAACATGTGTTACAAAGCCTACTACAGTGTACAGAGCTAAGTTTTTTTTATATATATATACAGATAGAGTAAAAAAGATATAGAAGTCAGAAATGATCGGTCAGGTGCTGACGGAAGAGATGTGTTTTCAGCCGATTCTTAAAGATGGCCACAGAATCTGCTGATCTTGTAGCAGCAGGGAGATCATTCCACAAATGTGGAACCGATCCAGAGAAAGTTTGTGAGAGCGATTTTTAATTTTTAATTTTGGGATGGCACCACAAGACGTCGTTCGTTTGCAGAGCGTAAGGATATGGCGGGTACATAAGTCTGCATTAGTGAATGAAGATAAGGGGGTGCCAAACCAGTGGTGGTCTTGTAGGCCAGGAGCAGAGTCTTGAATTTGATGCGAGCGACTATAGGGAGCCAATGTAACTTAATGAAGAGAGGGGTGACGTGTGCTCTCTTCGGTTCATTGAAGACCACTCTTGCCGCTGCATTCTGGATCATCTGTAAAGGTTTTGTTGTGCAAGCAGGAAGTCCAGCTAGTAGCGCATTGCAATAGTCCAGTCTGGACAGAACAAGAGTCTGTTCTAGGACCTGCGTAGCATGCTCGGATAGGAAAGGTCTAATTTTCCTGATATTGTAGAGGATGAATCTACAGGACCGAGTGGTGCTGGCAACCTGATCTGTGAAGTTTAGCTGATCATCGATCACCACTCCCAGGTTTCTGTCCTTTCTGGAAGATGTGATGGTTGATGAGCCCAGTTGAATGGAGAATCTTAGGGTCAGACGGGATTACAAGCAGTTTTGTTTTAGCAAGGTTCAGCTGCAGGTGATGGTCCTTCATCCAGAGCGAAATGTCACTCAGGCATGCTGAAATGCATGCAGAAACAGTCGTATCGTCAGGCTGAAATGACAGGTGGAGTTGTGTATCATCCGCATAGCAGTGATAGGAAAAGCCATGTTTCCGAATGACAGAGCCAAGGGATGTCATGTATACAGAAAAGAGCAACGGCCCAAGCACTGAGCCCTGAGGCACCCCTGTATCGAGATGTTGGGACTCAGAGACCTCACCTCTCCAGGATACTCTAAATGACCTACCTGAGAGGTAAGACCTGAACCATTGTAGCACCATTCCGGAGACGCCCATAGCCTTGAGGGTTGACTGGAGGATGTGGTGGTTAACGGTGTCAAAGGCGGCAGATAGATCCAGTAGGATGAGTACAGATGAGTTCGAGGCGGCTCTTGCCAGTCTCAGGGCTTCAATGACAGAGAGCAGTGTAGTCTCAGTGGAATGACCGCTCTTGAAACCTGACTGGTTGCTGTCCAGGAGGTTGTTCTGCGTGAGAAAGGAGGAGAGCTGGTTACATACAACACGCTCAAGAGTTTTAGCAATGAAGAGGGGAGAGATACCGGTCTGTAGTTATCTAACAGTGCAGGATTAAGAGTGGGTTTCTTCAGTAGTGGGGTAATACGGGCTTCTTTGAAGACTGCAGGAAATGTACCAGTGGTGAGAGACGGGTTGATAATGTGGGTCAGCGTTGGAACACAGTGGCCTGGAGGAGATTGATTTTAGCATGGTAGTACTGAGTTTTCGCAAAGGAGACATCAGCAGAGAAAGAAGAGAGGAGAGACTGATAGAGACCGAGGTCAGCGTGTTCTTTAGATTTTCTCTCAGCAGACCTGAGCGTGGCGCGATGCTCGTGGAGAACATCAGATAACCAGGGGGCAGAAGGGGATGCACGAGATGGCCTAGATGTAAGGGGGCATAAGCTGTCTAAGCAGGAGGTAAGTGTGGAGCAAAGAGTGTCGGTGGCGGTGTTAGTATCTAAGAGAGAGAGCTGTTTGGAGGGAGGGAGCATGGCGTAGACCGCAGTCAGGTTGTTGAAGTCGGCAGCCTGCGGTTTTTCAAGGTGGATATTGAAGTCTCCAAGTACCACCAGAGGAGTACCATCCTCGGGGAAGGATGACAGAAGCGTATCCAACTCCTCTAAGAAATGTCCAAGCTGACCTGAGGGACGATAGATAACTACAACATGAGTTTTAACAGGGTGGATTACAGTAACAGCATGTGACTCGAATGAGATGTTGTCACATGAGGGTGCCAGCTGTTTAAATTTCCAGTCGTTAGGGATAAGTAGACTGGTTCCTCCACCCCTCCCTGATATGCGTGGGCTGTGGGAGAAAGTGTAGTTATTGGAGAGGGCAGCCCGTGTGGCACTGTCCTCATTTTGCTGAAAAATTTGGAAAATCAGAAAAAGCAGTTAGCAGTGCACAAATAAGTCACTGAAGTGTTTGCATATCTTGCTATAACATCTCCATGTTCTTACAAGAAACTCAAATAATGTTTTTTAAGAAGAAAATTTATTTCATATAATGAAAGTAAATAGGGACTGTAAGCTGTGAAACTTTTTTGCATTGAATAAACATACTTTTATGTTGTAGTCCTTTATTAACTTGTGTTATGTGTAAAACACACAGATGGATCAGAACACAAGGGTTGGTAAATTATGTCAGAATGGACTCTCCAGAAGTCGGGATATTGGTTTCCAGTTTACTTTCACATCGCTCAGGTGGGACTTTCTAAAAGCCCTAAGGGGCAGTCGTGGCCTAATGGTTAGAGAGTCGGACTCGTGACCAGAAGGTTGCCGGTTCGAATCCCAGGGCCGGCGGGTAACGACTGAGGTGCCCTTGAGCAAGGCACCTTACCGGGCGCTGCAGTGATAGCTGCCCACTGCTCCAGGTGTTCACGACTTGCTGTGCGTGTGTTCACTACTCTCTGGATGGGTTAAAAGCAGAGGTCACATTTCGGGTATGGGTCACCATATCTGACTAATAGGTCACTTTTTTTCTGTCTGATTTTACTTGCAATAAACACCAGCTTCTGTCAAAAGAACAAGCTATTATTCCACAGATTAGAGGAATAATTCTCCCCCATAGAAGTCTATTAAATCTTAAATCTGCATTCCAATTTTTACCGTCGTAACTGAACTTCTTTAAAGAGGTCTAGATCTCTGTTTTTGAGTAGGGCTTTCACAAATTAATTGGACGGCAGATTTAAGTATGGTCTGACAAAATATGTCTGAACTCTGATGTCCAGGTCTTACTCCTGCAAGTGTCAGGCCTCATTTGAATATTCACAAAAGGGCACGGAGCGCTTCTGGGTCGTCCATATGGACTCATAAATCTTGCTTTCCTTGACTGAGCAAAACAAGCAAGGAAAAGACAGAGGGACACAGTAGAAAGCAAACCTTATATGACTCCTGCTCACCCTCTCTGTCTACATCAGCAGGGGTTTCAAGGAATCAGATCGATAAAGACTGGCCCTGCAGACCAGAGTTTGTCTGCCCAACCCCCAGCACTGGGCACAAAGAGCCCATCTCTTAAGGTCCCCTGAGGTGAGAGATATTGATTTAGGTCTCTCTCGCCAGAAGGGTTTTTTGTTGTTGTTGTGATTGTGAAGACGCACCACACTCTGAATTATTACAAATAAGCACAAATTTGTATTGCTACTCCAGAGAACAGACTTGTAACACACCTCATTAGTTACAGTATAGACCACTTCGGAAACATAACAATGCTGGTCCAGAAGCTCTTCCTGTCTCTGTTTTTTTAAACATTACAGAAACATTTGAACAAAATATACAACCAACTGAACATTTATAACCAAATCAAAATGTTAAACGAATATCTTTAAGATTTTATTATATATGTAAGATTAAAAAATATTCATATTATATAAAAAAAACTGAAACCTGAAGTGCTTCTGAACCAGTGTTTACATCTTGCAAAGTGGTCTATAATGCCAGACAGATAGCAGTGGGGTCTGAATGAGTTGATATGAATATTTTTATTGCATTTGTATTATATTTTGACTCCTGGATTCTTTTGAACCTCATTTTACATATTATTAATTCTGTAGAAAACAATGCATTAAGATGCTAGTTGTTTTTGTTGAGAAATTATTTAAAATAACACAAATGAAAGAGAAAAAAAGAAGATAAGAAAGACCATTAGAAATTTGTAAAGCATCTGTTCTGTGGTTTTGCATAACTGGCTTCAGATTGCTAATGGATCAGTGAATGAATGTGAGCATCTCTTACATTTGGCAGACGCTTTTATAAAAAAAGCGACTTACGTTGCATTGTACTATACATTTGTCTCTGACTATGTGCAATCCCCTGGGATCAAACCTATGATCTTGGCGTTGCTAGCGCCATGCTCTAACCACTGAGCCACGGGAAAGCTCTTCATGTTGAAGCTGTTTAGAACTTTGCAGTTTTATGTTCAGTATGAGTCTATTTCTGCTGCAGTGCGACGTGGGGACTTTACCCAAGGGTGTGTGTATTTATCATATAGCTTTACTTTAGCTTCCTAGGTTCAACATCTACAGTAACCAATTGATTCTCACAATGTACTGAATAAAACCTGTACTTTGCTCTTATAGGGCAGGCAGTTATGACTGTTTCCGGCTGTGGACCGTAGATTCCATAATGCTTCATTAGTGTGATAAATCCATTTGCTGCCTTATAGACTCCATCATGGCACAGAGAGATACCTGAGGATTAAAATGATATATAATGTATATTATAATTCATATGAAATACTTCTGAAAATATTGAAAACTAACAAAAATGCAATTGTAGTATACAAAGCTTTTTGTTATATTGTTTATTCAGAAATATATACAAATGTTGTAATAGAAAGATTTTTGGATTGCAACATGTTGGTAAAGTATTTTACAAAGTTTTACAAACCCAGAATAAAAGTTGTTTACACAATATATGTCTGTGTACTATGCATATTAATTTTGTATAAATAAACACAGACGCATACATGTATATATATTTAGGAAATATTTAGATGTATTTATTTATACTTACAAATAATTGAAATTATACATAAACAATTTGTTTTATTGTTCTTATATATATGCATGTATGTGTTTATAAATACAAAATGAATATGCACAGTACACAGACATATATTATGTAAACGCAAACTTTTATTCTGGATGCGATTAATCACGATTAATCGTTTGACAGCCCTAATTTTAATATATATATTTAATTTATAGCAACTTGCCAAAAAACACTTGCAAGCTGAATGATGACACGTTCAATTGTTATGATTGCAACCACATTGCCCCTTTGAGTCCTGAGGTTGATAACCACAAAAACCGACAAGAATGCATGTTGAGCACATGCAGCGAGAGGCATTCACTTTTACCTATACCACCATTCTAAGTCAACGTGTTAAACACCGCCCCAGTCATCCATTGTCACAGTTTCCTGTCCTTCAGTGTTTGTGTGTTCAGGTGTTGAGTGGCACCTGACCTGTGTGCTAACCCCCTCTCTGCTTACAGTACTTCCTGGCTTGTATGTAGGGCACTTAGCCTCTAAGGATGCTGTTAAGTGACATCATTATTGGATTCTTGAGGCAGAGGACTGGAACACAGCCTTCACAATACAGGACAATTTACTGCCATAAAATACTTTAGACTTGACCTAGTCTGGGCTTATAACCAATGGCACTCCAACAGAGAAAGAGATGGAGAGCGACAGCGAAAGAAATAATCGGAGATGAGCACCATATTGGATCTCGAACCATTTTAACCGTGATGAATAGGCTTGTTTTCATTGCCTCCGGAGGCACAGCTAATTTATACAGTAGTTGTCCTTGTAGTGCTGCATGATATAGATGATGAGGTCTGCTTTTATCACTGAAGAGCCCAAACAAGTTGCAGATCATTTACTGTTTGCCCAAAAGATGACCCTGTTGCCCGTGAGCAGTGCTAATTTATATTTTCCCCCGGTGAGAGGTCCAAATAGCCTTGGTAAAAGATGAGGCCCTTTTCATGTCTGTTGCATTATCATTGCATTTCCATTAAGAAATAATTACATTCATCCTCTTTTATTCAACAAGGTATAATTGAGAAGAAAAGCTTCATTTCTGCTCAGGGATCGAAAATCCCAGACATCTTTACTCCTGTCCCAAAGGGTAAAGTGCTTTAAAACAGTCTTCTGTATTCCTGTCGGCCTAACATGTTTGGCGGATAATAGGCTGTGCTGTAGTGCTGCAGAGGTGTTCACTCTATTCTTTTCTGTTTCTTTGCTCTAATAACCCAGGGGTTTTGGTCAGCCAAACCTCTTTGACCTAAATAATTTACATTTGCATGTTTAACTTTAAAAACATTTATTTTGATCTGTTTTTATTAGTAGCCTAGTATTTTACATAACTATTGTTATTTCTTAATATTACATTGCTTTTTAATTTGTTCTCAAAATAATAGAAACAACTTGTACTGTATGTGCACTGGTAGACATACAGTGTACTTCACCAACCGCCTACAATTCCCTCGTGAACCCCAGTTTGGGAAACCCTGCTCTAACCTTCTATTTTCGTAAACATAACTCACAAAATATGCAAGATCTCAGTAGTTTATTGAGGTTTGCTAGTGCAGTTACTTTAGCTTTGTGTACATGCCTAACAACATATTTTGTGCTTCGGATGCTTGGTCTCCGCAGGTGCTCCTGGTTTTTCCCACACGATGTTGGAAACTGATTGCGAGTTCCTCATTAAAAAAACACAACAACAGGAATGACCTTGCATGTGGGGTCAAAACCCCACCAAAACGCAACAAGCTCCAGGTGTACCCTAACCACTGCGCAGGGTTGACTTCACAGGGATATTCCGTTGATACAGAACATATGGATTATTTATTTACATTGTCAGACCACTCTGCTAGAAAATAAATATGAGTGAATTCATTATTCTACCCATTTTGAGAACATTTCACATTAGTCATAATAATTATGTTGAACGTGTACAGCTTTAGGCAGTGCAAATCCTATTTGTATGGCAAACAATATGCTCACTGAGGCTCAGCTGCAAAGTATGTTGCTCTATTGTAAATATACGTATGCTGTGCTTTGAGACTCTTTAATGCTGGCTTGCTATTTTACCCAGTTCCATCTATTCTTTATCACACTGTCCATGAGTCATTGTGATGAATCACTGAACTGGCAGTGTTATCACGAGCCCTCTTGTGTATTTTGCAGTACAGGTTTCTGCCACCGGGCAGTTCAGACAAATACGGTAGCCTTGAAACATGAGGGTAGGAGCAGTGTTGGATGTAACTAGTTACTAAGTAATTAGTTACTGTAATTTAATTACTTTTCCCTTGAAAAGTAAAGTAATGGATTACTCTCGTTTTTCTGTAATTTAATTACAATTACTTCTGATGTAATTAAACTTAATACTTTGTGTAAGATATGTGTGCGCAATAGTGGAATTGACATCAAAATTCAAAGTCTAACTTTGAAATCCGCACTTTAATGTATAATTCTAACATTTGTAATACTTGTCAGTTAATAATACTACTTTATGTAGTTTTATATCATTTATTTGAATGAATTAAAAGAGCCTTTCCATGTCTATCCTTGAATCACTTAACTAATCAAGGTTGATATAGGATGTAGAACGTAATTAGTAATAATAAGTAATTAAGTACTTTTTGGAAAGAGAAATTTGTACAGTAATCTAAATACACTATTGAATATGTAATTAGTAACTAGTAATTAATTACTTTTTCAGAGTAACTTATCCAACACTGGGTAGGAGTAAAATCACTCGATCTGATTCGTGTGCTAATGTTATTAGATATGGATAATCTGTCAGGGAATCTACTGATTAAAATGCATTCGCAACTACTGTACATTTGGAGCAAAATGAGACTTCTATTTCACATATGAACAAGTTTTATTTAGGGAAGTTTTATTTAGTTAAATTATTAATAGATTTAAAAGATAAATTAAATATATATTTTATTAAAATTGACAGCTGTCTGTGTAGATGAAACAGCTCAGTAGGTTTTGAGAGACAGTATGTGTTTGATTGGGTTGCTTTTATCAATATCTTACAGACGGTTTGACACTTTTCACAGCACATCTGTGACAATGTACAGAAGATAGTTATGTTTTCATCAAATAAAAAGTCATCACAATTCTACATCGTATTTGTCTAAAAGTGACATGAGACATTGAAACATAATGAGCTTTGGCAAGACAACCTTGCATCTAAAAGCAGCTGTAAGCGGATAAATGTAACCGCTATGACAAACACTGTGGACCTTCTGGGTTTTTAGGGTTATCCAATCTTCCTACACGTTTAGTACTGTATGTGCTGATGTCAGGATACGATCAGTCTATGATTTATGTTTGCATTCATTTTTGTTTCTTTAGTGTATTTGCGATTCGTGAGAACCTTAGTTAGGAGTATGCAGAAACTGTGTGCCAATTATTTTCTCTTTCCAATTTGTGTTGCCCATACTTCAGGAAAATATGCTGCACTATGCAGTCAAAAGAAGTTTTACTTTTGCATATACTGTATTCTGTAAAAATAACATGCATCATGATACCAAAGAAAAGCACTGCTGTTCTCCTGAAACTTCGTATTTTGTGATTTTTTACATAAATCATCATACAGTATAAGGGTAATTATTAGTCACCCTTTATGTTTGTCACTGGGATTTGCAAATGTCTAACCAATAAAAAATATTGAATCATTTAAAAAGTACAGTGTTTTTTCCATTTCCTGAAAAACAGTGAAGTTGGACCTTTGAGGTTTCAGAAGGACAACAACGACATGAAAAGTACATACAGTGGTGATTATTGGTGAAAATTAGTTGAATGTTGTTTGCTAGAATATGCAAAAAATGTGTAAGGTAAATTCAAATTATAATTGAAGTTTAATTAAACTTGAGTGTTACTTTTAATTTGGGAAGTGTACGAAATGTGAAAGATGGTTTTTTGCATCATGGGAGTTCTGTGGGCGCAGAGTTTGAATGGACTTACCAATAACCTCTAATTCTGTTGGATGGTTGAGATAGAGGTTGTCGGGTGTGACTGTGGTCTAATTGTAGAAAGAATAAGGATTTCAAGAATTGTGCTAAAAGCGAAACAGAACAGACTACTGTACTTCTGTCACACTCACCGAGATACAGAGTCTTGATCTCTCTCCGCCTGACTTTAAAGCTTTTTTATTTAAAGTTCTTTGTTTTTTACAGTATGTACAACAATTGTTTTTTGATCATTTATGTTTCTGATGCATAGAAATGTTCACTCGTGATTTAGTTTCAGGATTACATGTTGCCCTTAACCAAAACATTAAAGGGATAGTTCACCCAAAAATGAAAATTCTTTTTCAAGAATCATTTCAAACCAGAACAGACTGTTTTAAAGAATGTTGGTAACCGAACCACGGTGGTACGTATTCACATGCATTGGTGTTGTGTCCATACAATAGATGCGAATAGGTACCGCCATTGTTGTTCGGTTACCAACATTCTTCAAAATATCTGACAATTATGCCCCTGACACCTGAAAAACACATGAAAGCCAATCAGATTGAAACTGATACGGATCACATGTAACAATGACTGAACACAGTATGCAGTCTGAGGTTTCGCCATCACATTTTGTTAAGGTTTTTCCGTTACATTTCACTTTGTCTAGAGTCATGTACTGATTATCCCTTGCAGAAATCATACAAACACATTTTAAGTGATGTGGAATGGTTGTGCAAAAGCTTTTCAAGTTGTGCAGTCACGAGTGAGCATGACAGTGTCTCCATCCCACTCTAAATGGAAGAAACCAGATGGAGACGGTGGGCTTTGTGGACGCACTTCCTTCACAAACCATCTGCCCTTTTACATTATACACTCAAGGCCTATCGCGGTGCATGAACCAGTCTCTCTCTCTCTCAGGGTGCAGCTGGGAGGCCCAGGGCTTTCAGCAGGAATTCTGGGATATTGGCAGGCCCTCATTTTAAATAACAATGAGGGCCTATTCACACTTCTGCCACTGAATTTATAAAGCAGCGTTTCCATTTGCAGTTTTTTCCCCAGAGTTCACCGGTCAAAGGGAGAGAGAGTTAATGAAGAAGTGCAAGCTGTCGGTGTTAATGGATTCATTTCTTTTGTTGGTGCAGATTTCTTTTTGCTTCTTGGTAAGTTATAATCACAGCTGTTTACTGTGCACAGTGTCTGCCTCCCAGAAAACCGTTTAATGATACTTAGTGGATATATTTGTGGTGGATTCATGCACTGTGCCAGAGAGTTTAAAAAATATCTAATCATTAACACAGGCGATGTTCATTTCAATAGATAATGTACATGTAGATCTCATTATATAGTGTATTATCGTCATTTAAATGTACCTACTGTAACAGCAGACTGCAAAACAAATATTTCTTCCTGAAGATAATGATGACAGGAATCAAGGCAGTGATCTTTGGGAAGTTCAGTATTTGACTTTTCCTGCTCTCATGTCAGCAACTTTTCATCCGGCTGCTCCCTTCAGTCAGAGTTCCACTACAATTGATTTTTCTCCATCCATATCCATATCTCGTCCTCTTTTCTACAAGCTCTTCATTGATTTTCTGTTTTCATGGGATGTGTCTGCTGGTCCTCATCCCAGTTATGATTTTGGCTCATAATAGCTCAGTTACGTGTACTTTGAGCATCATAATATAATCTGAAAAGAGCAGCTTGCCATCTGATGCGTCTGATTTATATTGGTGCTTTAAATGAATCATTCTGCACATATGAAAACAGTACGTTAAAGGTGACGTGTGCAGTTTTCTTTATATAGGGACGGTATACAGTATATACTTTAAAAGGATAAAAACTGTCCTGCCAATCCTGACACAGCAACATTAGCTAAAACCAATGAGGGGACATTGAAACATCTGTTGATCGTATGAAACACTAGCCAAGATTATTACACGTAGATTTCAAAGAGAACTTTTAAAAAGAGTGACTTAGCAGGTCAGGTGGTTGGCTCAGTCGTCTTCCTGTTTATCATCACTGTGATCTTCCGTACAAGACAGGATGCTTAAGTCATGATGTGCCGGATCTGCATGGCGCTAAAACCTGTGTCAGGGGAATCGGAACACTGTTTCTATTGATCAGAGCGAGGAAGTGAAATGTTATCTCGGTTACCTTGAAGGGGCAGCACTTGAGTGCAGGTGAACAGAATAACTAAATGGTGGATAAAAAGTACAAAACAACATTTGGTCGTTTTATTTTTGCATTTGGCAGACATCCCCCATTTACTGCCATAGTAGGGAAAATAAATACTATGGGAGTCAATGGGAGATGAGATCTGTGCGTTTAGCAGAACAAAAAATGTATACAGGTTTGGAACAATCTGAGGGTGAGTAAATGATGACAGAGTTTTCATTTTTGGTTTTTGAACTATCGATCCTTTAACTTTGTGGTGCTTCTTGGTTCATGTTTGCTTTTATCAATGACAGTGCCAAACAGGGTGTGAATCTGTATCTTGACAATCGATTAGTTCTTGCATCTTGCTGAATACAATGTTGGCTGAGATTTGGGCCAAGCGCTTTTTTGTCTTCTGTCTACTGTTTGTTTCTGTCTTCTGCAGGCGTTCGGTCAGGCATACACCAACCAGCGTAAGACAGCCGAGGATGGCGAGACGCACGAGGAGACGTTGTTGCAGGAGTCTGCTTCCAAAGAGGCCTATTACGTGGGACGTCTGATGGAACTGCAGAGCCAGCTCAACGTGAGCAGCTCCGTGGCCTCCAACGCCCAAGCCGAAACTGAACGTCTAAACACCGTGGTGCCGGAACTCAGAGATGTCAGTTTGTATTTGTGCACCATAGTACGACTAGATTGTCATATTGTGCATTGAACATTTTTATTGTGGTTGAAAATTTGTCAAGGTCATGAGGTCAGCGGGTCAGTTTGAGGACACTGGAAGCAGAGGGTGGTGTCAGGGTCGTACACTGTCGCCAGATCCCATTGTTGGGGCAAATCCATGGCTAAGCTGGGGCATAAGAGAAATGCCCTGCATGATCACCACTGTGACAGCGCAGTACTGGAACATAATTGGTCAGTAATCCCCTGGACTTTGAATCAGATGGCACAGCAGGGCTTTGAAAACGTGTGACATCCTCTGGGAGAGCTGGGGTATACAGTAATCAATTCCTCAGCTCACAGGAAGGTCATTTGTCAGGCCGGGCAAAATATAGATCATGACAATGTGTGATCCTATTTTTTCCATTCTGAGTGGTGTAATCGTTTGATGATGAGTATCAGGTGAGAACAGCTTCGGCTGAAGGTATTATGATCAATATTTTTGCGGCGTCAGATGAAAAGCGACTGGGAAACATTACATGCTTAGTCCGAGTAAAAGGTGTGGTAAATAGAGTATGATTTCAGTAAACGATGTGAAAGTGAAGTGAATTACAGAGCCATGTGAATTCTGTCCAGTAAATCTTTGGGTTCCCCAGAGCTGGCTCAGTTTCCACCTCGGAGTTTTCTAACGTTCTGTTCGTTCTAACAACATGAGGTCATACTTTCCATACAGCCAATCATTTTTGTATGGGTCTTTATTCTCTTTCAGAACAATGAGATGTTGGAGCTTCAGAGGAACAGGATGAGAGAAGAAATCAGAGAGTATAAGTTCAGAGAGACCAGACTCCTGCAGGACTACACTGAACTGGAGGAGGAGAACATCACTCTACAGAAACTAGTGTCAACACTCAAACAAAATCAGGTATACAAATATGTGCATTCAGCTACGTTCCTTTTACTTATTATTTATCTGGAATTAATATCTTTTAAAAAAATCTGTCATTTTTATACATAATTCTCAAAGTCTTTGTTTAATTCAATTCAGTTTTATTTATATAACTCTTATACGTTTCATTGTTTCAAAGCAGCTTTACAAGAAGAAAGACAAAACAAACAAAAGTTAGTATTAGTATTAAAATAACAAGGGTCAATCTTTGCTCTTGGTTGTTTACCTGCTATTCGTTATGTCCATAATCCACAAAAGTCCTGGTTTACATGCAGTTGAGGTACTTAAATGTAGTGGTCGTACTCAGGCCCAGGTAGGGGGCAATCATATATTCTGGTTGGGTAGATATAAAATCACAGTTCATTACATGCATATTTTTTTAATTTAAATTTACAGATTATTAATTAATAGATCATACAAATAAGTATTTAATAATTAGTATTTAATTTTTACATTTTTCTATAATTAAATGTACATATTATGAATTAATAGATCATACAAATAAGTATTTATTAAGTATGTAATAATTAGTATTTATTTTAATTGTCAGTTGGATATTTTTGAAGGGGCCCAAGAAAAATCTGGGGGGGAAATGCCCCCCTAGACCCAGCCCTGGTTGTACTTTTTCTCTACCTAACCTCTCTTTTGCTTTGACATTTAGATGAAAAGTATTCACATTTATGCCCATTCACAATTTCTGTCATTCCTCTTCGATTTGCAGGTAGAATATGAGGGTTTAAATCACGAGATCAAAGTTCTGGAGGAGGAGACGTCGCTCCTCAACAGCCAGCTGGAGGACGCCTTGCGTTTGAAAGACATTTCTGAGAGCCAGTTAGACGAGGCCTTGGATGCTCTAAAGAACGAGAGAGAACAGAAGAACAACCTGAGGAAGGAACTAGCCCATCATCTCAGCCTGACAGACAGCGTGTATGGACCCAACAACCAACTGACCATCTCTGCTGTGGATGGGCTGAAGTTCTCAGAGGAGGCTGCGACCAATGGCATCTCTGCCTCCGAGACTAGTCCCAACAATGAGGATAGTAACCGATGTAATGAGTGCAATGGTCACGCACTAAAGCTGAATGGAGAATTCCACCGAGCTGGAGGCAGGAAGGGAGAGATGCTGCACCCCGTGTCTGATCTCTTCAGCGAACTGAACCTGTCTGAGATACAGAAACTCAAACAACAGCTCCTACAGGTTAGTCACATGATACAAGGGCATAAAATATGGAAGGCGCTGGAGTACAGGGGGTCAAATTCATCAAATCTGGTCTGTTTTCAAATTTTTCCAAATCATATTCTCGCTGTTCAACGGCATTGACACGCTTCCCTGCCATTGATGCCATTTTCCAACTTGACATGTTGTTGATGTTGTACAGTAGGGGTGCTGTTACTCGTCTCCAAAAACAAGTGAATGGTCTATAAACATATATAAATTCTGCCTGATAAATAAAGTGTTTTCATATTCATGCAACAAAAAAGTTTTTTAATATGATCAAAAAAGCTGGCGCTGGTTGGCAACTTTTTTATCATTTAAAAAAAAAATTTAAACACAAGAGCTGAAAAGCCAAAGAGAAACATTTTAGAAATATCAACAAAATTAAAAAAGATTATTAAAATCCAGATTTTAAATATTTATTCATAATTTCATGTTCTTTTTTTTGTTCAGATAGTCCCAGAAAAACAAATTGATGCAGAGTGCTTAGGGAAAACTAGCTATTTACATAAATTGACTAGTGCTGAGTGAAAGGCTTCGGATTAGGGATTGAAGGCACATATTTGTCCCTTGATAAGCAGTCACAGATCTCAAACAATAATCTATCGCTTGACCTACAGTATCACACACTTTCCTATAGCCTTGTGTTAGCATTTGCTTTGGATGAAAGCGTCTGCCAAATGCATCAATGTAAATGTAGTCTTTTGTAAGACACAATACAGTGTCTTACTGTGAAGTGAAGTGATGGTTTGTGGCACTTTGCGCTATGGGAGGAGGATTCTGTCAGTTCGATCCTGAGCGAGTGTTCTGTGGCAGTTGCTGTAAAAGCAGGACACAGTGATGTGTGTGTGCGCCACGGGCGTATTCATTGAGAGAGCAGTGTACAGGAATAGAAAATCTGCCAGGGAGGACACACAAACATAGAGAGCATCGGCTGATTAAAAAAAGGATTTTTCAAAAATCATGTTTTTTATTGTGCATTCCAAACTGCAGTTGGTTTGTTTTGATTTAAAGCATGATAACTCAAAAAATACATCTAACTTACATAATAAAACACAATAAAAACATGATAACATAATAAAAAACATGATTTTGGAAAAAAATTAAAAACAGAGTTATCTCATTTTGGAACCAAACTCTATATACTGTATATATATGCCAACTGTCATGAAAAGATTTGGAATGGTATGTTATTTTATCAAATACAAGATTGTAAATGATATTGTTTAAAAAATCTTTGCAAATTCCATGACACAATTTTTTCAAAATGAAATTTCATATACATGTGACAATCTGATAATCCTATATCCATTCACTCCTATATGATAAAAATAATGCAGTGATAGCACGCATAAATTCACCCATGTAGTCTAAACAGATCCATTTTCTGAAACGTTTTTTATAACATGTTGTGTCTAAGGGACTCGTACAGGGAATGTGGATGTTTTTTAGCTGCCACTGCCATCAAATATATAGCCAAGAGCCTATTGTGGATCTCTATTGCACAAATGAGTTGCCCTGTCTCTCAGAGAGCTTTGTTCCTCAACTTAGATGTCCTTCTTTTCACAAATTTCTCTCAGAGTCCTTTTCTTTGTTTTATACACTCACACACACACTTTTATATCTTTTCTTGAGTGTACCAAATCGAAGTTATCCAGACAGAAAACTAAAACCAGGCCACCCTGTTCACTTCTTAAATATGTTTCCTTTTTTGTTGTGTTCTTCTTGGATCTCCTCCAGTAAGGAATCAATAGAGTTTTGCTTTCTCAGCCTTAAGTGTTAGAGTTGGCTGATGCCTGTAATACAGTGACTGATCAAAAAGCAATTAAACAGTACTTCAGCTCAATGACAAGAATCACATGTCTGCGATGACGCTAAATGTGACAAGCAAGCCAACACAATAACACCAGCATCACATCTCAGGAGTTATATATAATGAAGTGAATATTCCATGTGGTTCCATTGGTCTTTTGCTTAAGTTTTTTACATTTATTCATTTTACAGTCTTTTTCATCTTATACATGCTACCAGAATCATTGTAGCTTTACTGTAGTTTTACTTCTATTTCGAATTAGCTTTTATTTGATATTTTTAGCTTTGATGTTAATTTTTTGTTTCAATTTTTAGCTATTTTGTTATGCGAGTTTGTCATTTAATTATTTATTTGTTTATGTTGCTATATATGTTTAAAAATATATATTATAGTTCTTATTTATTTTCATTTCATATTTTAGTGCTTTAACCTGAACTTATTTCAGTTTATTGCTAGGAAAACATTTCTTATTTTAGTTTACGTTTTTCAAATAATATTTAGGCCAGTATTTTATTTGATCTCAATTAACAGGAATGTTTTAATAGTTTTAGTTTTAGTAAACTATAATAAGAATGTTATACATTTTAGGTATACATGTGGGAACCGAACCAACAACCTTTCTGCTGCTAACCAAATGCCCATTGAAAGGAATTTATTCTTCCTTCCAAATTAAAAATATATATATATATGACAATAGAAAACAAATTAATAATTTCATAATAAAAAATTGTATGCAAAATATGTGCCAAAATGGAAATAATCGCAGTTATGTGAATGAGTGAATCGCAGTTATGTCAAGATTGTATTGAATATTAAATGTCAAATCACCAATTGCATTTTATTCCATTCGACAGGGGTGGTGTATTGTCACTGAAAATTAAATTGAAATCATTTCATGTTATTTTCCATTTTGGCACATTTTCTATAGTGAAATGGTTAATCTGTTTTTTTTTCTCCAAATAAAAAAACAGCCTAGTCCTTTTCAGCTTGGTGGATAGAGCTTTTACCACAGAAACGTAATAAAATAAAATAAAACTAATGATGCTCAACACTTTTATTGTTGTTTCAGTATTAGGGATACCAACCTTCTATGAGCAAATATTGTGCATAGCTGCAAAAGACACCTCTGCTTTGAAATGCAACTTTTTTTACTAACTAGCAAAGTATCATCTTGTTCACTAGGTGGAGAGAGAAAAGGCATCTCTGCTTACCAACCTGCAGGAGTCTCAAACGCAACTGCAGCACACGCAGGGCGCTTTAACGGAGCAGCACATGCGTGTTCACCGCCTCACGGAGCGTGTCAACATCATGAAGCGTCTCCACAGCGACAAGGAGTTTGACACGGAGGAAACCGAAAAAGGTGACGGGCCCTTCAACGGTTGCTGCGAGACGGACATCAACGGTATAGAGCTCTTAGAGTGCAAATATCGAGTTGCCGTGACGGAGGTCATCGACTTGAAGGCGGAGCTTAAGGCTTTAAAGGAAAAGTATAACCAGTCTGTGGAGAGCCAATCAGAAGAGTGCAACCGCAGCGATGGGAAGGTCCAGGCCCTGGAAGCTCAGGTGAAGCGTTTGGAGAAATCTTGCCGTGAGGGCCGAGAGCGGATAAGCAACCTAGAGGCGGAGCTTCGGAGCGCTTCGGGAATGGCAAGCGAGAGTAACGGCATGTTGAACGCAGCTCAGGATGAGCTGGTTACGTTCAGTGAAGAACTTGCTCAGCTGTACCACCACGTCTGCTTGTGCAACAACGAGACGCCAAACCGCGTCATGCTAGACTACTACCGTCAGAGCAGGGTCACACGTAGCGGAAGTCTCAAAGGCACGGATGACCTGAGAGCCCTGCTTTCTCCACGATTAGCTCGTCGTCTGGCTAAGGTCACTTCAGACATGTCCAAGAGCCCTCAAGAGTCCCCGTCGAAGGAACCATTGGGAGATGGATCTAAAGGGGAGGCAGCAAGTCAGAGTCCCAACAAAACCCCATTTGGTTCCCCAGTCAACGGTTTGCTCTCAGCATCCCTAACGCCAGAGACCGGAGATCTCCGCAAGGAGCCCATGAATATCTACAACCTTAACGCCATCATCCGTGACCAGATCAAACATCTGCAGAAGGCCGTAGACCGCTCGCTCCAGCTATCCAGGCAGAGAGCTGCAGCGCAAGAGTTGGCGCCCATCTTGGACAAAGACAAGGAGGCCTGCATGGAGGAAATCTTAAAGTTCAAATCTCTCTTGAGCACCAAAAGAGAGCAGATTGCCACTTTGCGTCTTCTCCTTAAAGCCAATAAACAGGTACAGTAGAAGACACCAGACAGTGCTAACTCATTCCAACAACTTATGTTGTGTTTTAAATCCAAAGCTTTAAGAGTTCTTTACTGTATGTGTTTGTTCTTATTTTCCCTCAGACTGCAGAAGTGGCTTTGTCTCACCTGAAGAGTAAATATGAGAATGAGAAGACCATGGTGGTTGAGACAATGATGAAGCTTAGAAATGAACTGAAGGCTCTCAAGGAAGACGCGGCCACCTTTTCCTCACTGAGAGCGATGTTTGCCACAAGGTGCACTTAACAGTCATCTGCACTTAAAGGGATAGTTCACCCAAAAATGAAAATTCTGTCATCATTTACTCATTCTCTTGTCATTCCAGTCTTTTATGACTTTCTTTCTTCCGCAGAACAAAAACGATAACGATATGATATTTTGAAGAATGTTGGTAACCGAACAACAGCAGTACCTATTCACTTCACACAAACCAATGCAAGTGAATGGATACCGGTTACCAACATTCTTTAAAATATCATATTTTGTGTTCTGCAGATAGAAAGCCATACAGGTTTGAAGTAAATGATGACTTTCTAGAAACAGAGGCTCTGTTAAACATTCTTTTTTCAACAGACTTAATCTAAAAAATGTGAATCAATAGCCAAGACTTTAAATAATGCTGAATTTCTAAAGTATCAGTAGTCGTTAACAGTATAATTTTGAGTATATAGAAAGTACCAGTCAAAAGTTTGGACATACTTGACTGAAATGTTTCTAATGATCTAAAAAATCTTTTAATCTGAAACTACTTTTATAGACTAAATATAATTGTGCCAATATCAATTGCATTAGAAAACAAAAATGTATAAAAATTTGAAATGGATGACTTTGACCAAATAATGTAGAAAAAGCAGCCAATAAGAGCCCTGAATAGATTGGGAACTCCTTCAGTACTCTTTAAAAACTTCCCAGGGTGAGACCTCAAGAAGCTGAATGATAAAATGCCAAGAGGACGATTTTGCTAATTCTAATCAATGGGAGCTACTTTCAAGATGCTAAAATATAAAATATATTCTAAAAGATCAAAAAAGTGTGTCTAAACTTTTGACATGGAAGCACCTTCTTATCTTAACAAAATATCTATCTATACATTTCTCTTCAACTGCACATTTTATATTCAGTTTTTTATGTCGGATCGCTGACTAAGAATGTGACGAAACGTCCAGTTTACCCCACAAAATTAAATTGACCTTAAACTCAAAAATGTAATTGGAGTTAGGCATGATTCTAGGATTGATGCTCTTAAAAACTTTCCACAACTTTACATCTCTGTTTCTGTAGATGTGATGAGTACGTTACTCAACTCGACGAAATGCAGAGGCAGCTGGCTGCCGCCGAAGATGAAAAGAAGACTCTGAACTCGCTTCTCCGTATGGCCATTCAGCAGAAACTAGCTCTGACCCAGCGGCTCGAAGAACTGGAATTCGACCACGAGCAGTCCCGCTGCGGCCGCGGAGGGAAGATGCCACGAATCAGGAGAAGCCCTCAAAAAGTAAGTCAACGAAACGCATTCACCGCTCCACCCAGCCCCACCGCACCGGTTTCTAGTCCCCTTGCATCAGCCGGTAGCTCACCTTTGCTGGACAAACCTGCTCCATCTACCTGGAGCTCCTCAGCCCAGCCGTTTTTCTTTGTCGTTCATAGCAGAGACTCTGGACACAGCCCACAGTGTTCGTCTGATGTTCACGTCCCTAGATCGGCTCCTACGTCACCTTATCATTCCCCTGTCCTGAGCACACGCCAGCTGTCGCCGCACTCATTGAGATCTCGCGTGCGCTCCACCGTGACTCAGTTCACATCTTCAGGGACCTCGAGAAACCTTGCAGTCACTCCTGTGGCTCCCGGAAACCCTCAGTAGGTGACAGGGCTGAGGACAGACTGGTTTCCATATATTGTGTTGATGGCTGTGTAGTGTGTATGTTTCAACTCAGGGATTAATTTAGGTTCTTTTAATGTCAACTAGACTGGATTCTATGTTTTGTTAAATCTGGGTTTATTTGGGTCCCGTGTAGCAATTAAAATAATAAATTCTGTCCGTAAAAATAAGTTTAAATCAAAGATTTGGAATTACCTTTGATGCCTTTTTTGTGGCCTGACTAAGAAATCAGGTTTTCGCATGCATACTTGTTGGAATCTAAGTAAGGAAGTGTGTTTGGACCATGTTAAAATAATTATTCAGAAATGCAAGACAGGTATTCAGTGGGGTATGTCTTTATTTAAATCTTTCTTATCAGAATATAATTTCTGCTTGCACGCTTTCGTTTCATGGCTTGGTGAAATCGGTGCTGCATTCTGCATGTCAATCTGTTATTTACAGCCATTGAAAAATTTAAGATACCAGTCCAGTGTCTGTTGAATTTCAACAAAATCATAGAGTCATACAACAGCAATGTGAAAGACTGACAGCATGACAAGACGCTTGAAAACTGTGATAAAAATCCAGGTTATAACATAAAACATAATTTTAAACTTTTCCTAAAAACATGTACTTTACTGTTGTATTGCTTAGAAGTGAATTTGAATTTGTTTTCTTCGCAGTATTTGAGGTTTGAAAAAATACAGTGCATCTTATTTATTTTGACCTGTTTCGCCAGTTTTTATTTTCTGCAAATAAATGCAAATAGAAACAATATTTTTACTTAAAGTTTAGAAATATTGTTAGTAGTTCACAGAATGAAACAAAAGTGATCATTTTACCTAAACACAAACCAAGAATAGGCCTTTTTCACGCTTCTGGGTTTTTGACTTCCGCATCGTTCGACGCAGGGTAAACGATGTTCCGGTTACAGCAGTATCCAATACTAACAAGAGTGTCTGGATTAAATGTCTTCGTGTAAATATTGTAAATGAGCTTAATACCTTATTACCGCCTGTTTAAAGTTAAGATCTTCATTTAAAAACACCTCGCAGCTAAGAGGGGGCTCTAGTACTGCTGTTTTGGTCTTAATCTAAGGTTTGTACCGTTTACGGGACAGCAACCTGAGGCAGGTGCTGATTTTAACTACTGAACTGCATATAATAAATCCAGTGATGATGTTCTCTGTCTCATTTTATTCTTTATGTCTGTATGGTTTGGTCCTGCATTATATCGATAAAATAAATGTTACAGTAAAGGCAGCGCGTTGTGCTGGAAAGACACCACCCAATCCCCTTCCGTCAGACTCGCATCACACTTTCTGTTTCAGAACATTTCAAAAAATGTCTTCTGTTGTCTGTTCTCAGCAGTGCTTCTGACATTATAAAAATATTTTAATAATGTAAATATATAATATCAGACGTTTTACATTTAGTCATTTAGTCATGAGGTAAACAATGAAAGCAATTGGAACAACATAAGGACAACAAAAAGCATAAGTGCACTGGTCTCATATAGCCTACCACAGTATACAAAGCTAAGGGTTTTTTTTTATAGAAAGAGTAGAAAAGAGATAGAAGTCAGAACTGATCGGTCAGTTTAAAAACGGACGTACGCCTTAAAGTTTTCCGCTATATTTATTTGATTTACTTTTGAAATTTGACCGTTGCTCAGCTCCCGTGACATCATGGGATAAATAAGTGTCCATCCGATCCACACTCACGAATCTCGGCGGAAGTAGTAGACCATCCGGGTATTTCTCGCCTACTGTTTTTGCATACTGAGGTTTCGGACATACTATTCATGACTCATACTCATTTTCGCTTACTATATGGAAGTAGGCGGTTTTGGACGCAGCCATGGTCTCTTATTTATTTTTCTGCGGCTGTATTTCTTTGTCAGACATCAAATCTGATGTATCTACAACTCCATCCAGCGGCAACCATACTGTATAGCAGCTAGCAGTAGGCCCTAAAACAAACCTTCATGTGTTCATTTCAAAAAGTGTTTACAATATTAAATCGTGATAAGAATCTATAATCGAAACCACATTAAACTATCCATAGCGAATTGTTTTGCCATGCTCAGATGAGCTCAATGTGCAGCCGGAGAGAGCGTTTCTATTCATGGATATGGCATATGGCACTGCAGGATCTGCCATATGCAAATATAGGGACCTGCTATTGCACATGCCGCCCGCTGCCCGGCTATAACATACCAATGAGTTCTGAGCCACAGTGGTCACTTCAAATGTGTCATTTATTATGTCTGGCAAAGAGCCGTGGGCCAAAAGGCATTTGACAGGATTAGCGGTCAAGAAGAACAAATGTGTTAGCGTGGCTCGTGCGAGACTGACTAATGCTCCGTTTATGTGGATGTAATGGTTGTTGGTATAGATCAGATTTAAAATAAAAGTTCTGTCATCATTGATTCACCTTCATGTCGTTTAAAATATGACTCTTCTGTGGAGCACAAAGGAAAAATATTTTGAGAAAAGTTTCAGAGGTTTTGTGTCCATACAGTGGAAGTCAATAGGGATCCATGTTGTTTGGTTACCAACATTCTTCAAAATATTTTTTGGGTTAAGAAAGAGAGTGAGTAAAGGAAAGAATTTTCATTTTGGGGTGAACCATGCCTTTAAAGATGCACAACTCAGTAGATGGTGTTTGTGTAACCAGGATGGAAACCAGTCTGATCCTCTTAACCTTCGAGTTATCAAGACCCCTGTACAAAAAGGATGCAAAACACTCGTTCACCTCATATTTTAATCGTCGTAATTTAAGGAATGTTTAACATAGAATTAACATTGTGAGTAGCATAATTAGACATTTTTTTAATAGTTGACAGCGATGAAATGAAATGTAGCGATGTAAATGTGCCTGTACTGTAAATAAGCAATGTGTGATTCCACTCTCTGGCAACAGGTGTCAGTGTGTCATCTTGTCTATATTTCTCATCACTGAACCTGTCAAATGCTCTTTCGCTCATCGCCGTTCACATAACAGTCATATAAAATCACACTCCTCCTTAACCCAACATAATATTCCAGTTTAAAAAAATGTAAATCAACATGTATTTATTTATTCTGAGGCTTTAAGTATAATTGACAGCTAAATGAAGAATGTCACTGCACATGCACAGCTTTTTAAACGAACAATACTGGGTTTTTAGGAGGATCTATTGACAGAAATGCAATATAATATACAAAACTATTTCTTCAGAGGTGTATAAAGACCTTTCATAATGAACCGTTGTGTTTCTAATACCTTAGAATAAGCTGTTTATATCTACATGGTGTTTCGAGTCAGATCCGTGGGCGTGGCTTGTTGGTTTTTACTAAATCTTTGGTGTTTCAAGTCTTACGAAACCTTTACCCTAACCTTACTCTAACCATCTAAACTACCTATGATTGTTAAAATTGACGAAAAAACACGTTTGGGTGATGACGTCAGACTCAAAACAAGGATTCAGTGAGAGCCCCCTGAAGGCTTACATTGAATTCGCCGCCATGTGTTGTACAGCAGCCCTAAACGGACAAACAACTCTACAACGCGCGTTCCCTCTCCCCTGCGGTAGTTGTGAAACGGGCCGTACGGATCGTACTCTACGGTTCGGAACGCATGTGACCCGCGGATTAAATATAAGTTTATTCATCATTGAGTAAGAGAGTAAAACGCGCTCTCTCTACCGTTTTCGCCAACGCACTGTCGCTCTCTCTCCAGTATCTGGACGAGTACAATATTAAAGCGGTTCCAGATAAACAATGATGCTCAAAACTACTCCGTCACACAGCTAATATTAGAACAAAAACAACAACATATCTTGGTTCTAACAAACAGAAAAACCAACATTACTCACATACTTATCCGAATCAAAGCAACCTCCTCGGGAGTGATTTTAATAAGACGATCTTTCTCTCCAACGACTCTGCTGGAAAGTATCTCCATAGATATCTATTAAAAGCCGCGGGTCTTAACGCGTCTCTGCTGGAAAGTCTTTATAATATTAACACAGGTCCTAGCTCCTGCCTGACTTTTATCCTTCTTTTTATACTTAAAATCCACAGACCTTTTATTTTATGTAATAAATAAGACATCGCTCTTTCTACAGTCTTTCCAATGCCCACATGATCTCTTCCCTGCGTCAACATGAGAACGACATCTTTTTGTACTATGGTGGCCACCGTCGTGTTTGGACTGAGCGATTCGTTGCAAATTTATAATAACGCTAGTGGCCGCTGTAAATCAAAAACTGCGCCTTTAAAGCATCGCAAGCAAATTGAGACTTATCATAATCTTCAGGAAAGCTCTTGATGTGTATGTTTGCTCTTACGTGAAAGCATCAACTATTATATTTTAAAGCTGCAGTGTGTCATTAACCAAAAGCAGCACCAACTGTTATATGGGACGCTCTAGTAGGTGGTGTAGCTTCACCATTCTGCAGGCAAAATGCCCTGTTTTCCATTGATAGACATTGAAACAATAGTTGATTATGACAAAATATGTTTTTTTTTAAAGTAACAATATAGTGCAGATATTTTATTGTATAATAGTAAGTTTTACCAGTTCCTGATTTCAAGATAAATTAACTAGATTTTCTCTTTCACAGCTCAGTCGCTAGTGAGAGGCTTGGGATTGAGTGTTCTAATACTGCCACCAGCCAATCAGACCTGTCAGTAAAAATTGCATTTACTGCATATGTGATTGTCCAAAAAAAAACACATTATTGTACAACAACTTAAAGGGACAGTTCACCCCCAAAAAATCTGTCATCGTTTACTCACCCTCGAGTGATGAACACAGGGAAAGATATTTGGAAGAATGCTTGTAACCAAACAGTTCTTGGACTCTATTGACTACCAAATATCTTCTTTTGTGTTCAACAGAACAAAGAAATTTATATAGCAATTTTCTCTACTATGGTAGTCAATGGTGGCCAAGAACTGTTTGGTTACAAGCATTCTTCCAAATATCTTTCTCTGTGTTTACCAGAACAAAGAAATCTATACAGATTTGTAACAACTCGAGGGTGAGTAAATAAAGACAGAATATTTATTTTTGGATGAACTGTTCCTTTAAGCATCCATGAGATGGCAGGTCTTGTACATCCAGAAGGACATGCTAGCAGATGGCTGACTCTATGGGTAGGCAAGGAACATCTGTCAGATATGCAGCATTATTTTTGCAATTATGTTTGGTGCTGCTAGTGGCACGGAAATGACATATTGCAGATTTCTTCATCATGTCTTGTCACATGTCGATGTATGCTGTATGTGTTAATACGGCAGCAGCACTAGTGCATCATTTGTGCCTGATACAATGAACCATATTCTGGGTTTACCCTTCAAACTTGTTTTTCTTTAATCTAGCATTTCATGTAAATGTATGCAAAGATAATTGACTGGATGTGTATTGCTGGCTCATAATTTGATGACTCTGACAATGGCCCTAAAACTATCAAACACGCTAAACTCATTTAAAGGGATAGTTCATGCAAAAAATGTGAATTCTGCATGATTTACTCAGCCTAAAGTTGTTCCAAATCTGTATAAATTTCTTTGTTCTGTTGAACACATGGAAACAGTTCTGGGGCACCTTTGACTACCATTTAAATTTTTTCTACTATGGTAGTCAATGATGCCCCAGAAATCTCAGTTGCTAACATTCTTCCAAATACATTTCTTTGTGTTAGACCAACCAAAGAGAGAGTGAGTAAATCGTGAAAGAATTTCTATTTTTAGGTAAACTATCTCTTTAAAATGTACTGTATGTATATCATTGCATTAGATTTGTCAAGGGACAAGTGCAAAGAAAAGAAAACATTTTCTCATTTAATTTTTCTGTGGCATTTTATAAATGACTTTCAGCTTACTATCAAGGTCAAACTCTGTAATTTTTTTAATTAATTGCAATTGGTTTGGAAAAGTTATAATTACTGTATGTTTTAGGGCCACTGTATATAAATTCACCCTCGAAAGATCTATAAGTTGACTTTGTTTCTTCCTGCATGAAATGAACACCCTGTCACATCCCAGATTCATTTCATTTCCCCCACTTTCAGTCTGTCTCACTTTCACATCTCACATCCGATCTTTGTGCCCATCTGTGTGTCCATGACTGTCACAAATCTGTATATCTAATTTATCAGTTTCTCTTAGATTGTCACCAGTCTGCTGTCTCAGTACCGCCTACCTCCCCACAACTGAGGCACGGGGGGGCACCCACAGGCCACAGGTAACACGCCTTCAGAGGAACTCGCTCTATTTTTTCTCACAAGATCTGAAAGATGTCACACTTATAGAAGCATCCTTTCTACCACACTGCACTTTGTCACACATTTTCTCTCTTTTCAATACTTCTGCATGCAGTCAGCATATGTCCTCGCAACCAGATGCAAACATACTATTTTGATGCCTCTCGTTCTGAGTTGTCAAATAAAGACAACAATCCTTAGTTTCCATATTGATGTATATACTTTGTCTCAAAGCTGCTTGCTGTTGCATGTGTGATGGTCAAGTGTGTTTTTGTTATAATGTTTTTGAATTATTTACAGTATGTCACCAGTAATGCATTGTTTAATCATTGTTTTAATCTCAGGATTTGAAAATTTCCCACGACTTACAGTCATGTTTGCTTTTTCTTACTTTTGTATGTGGACCTCAGTAGTCCAAATGTGTTGTTAGCTCAAGAGGACCAGACATCCGCGGCCAGATACAGACTTCCATGTGACCCATTCAAATGTGTGGCCCATCACTCTCATCATTTTGGCCCCTAGCTCCTGTCAATCAAAAGGGAAGTCCTTGGAAACTTCTTACATTTATCAATGGCCTATCCTTTCTCACACACAGAAGACGGATCACATGAGGGGGCGGGGCATATCATCCATCAGCCAATCATCAACTTATTCTTATTGTGTGATCATTGAGGGGCCTGTCCTAATTTCACCCTCAAACACAGAGAGCCATGCATTGGATGAATTATTCAGTGCTTATTGTGAAAGTACACGTTACTAGGGATGTAACGATTCACTCAGCTCACGATGCGATGCGATTCACGATTCTGATCTCACGATGCGATTTATTCACGATTTACTCACGATTTATTTTGAAAAAATGAGTTGAAACAAATTAGAAATGAACAACGTCCCTTGCATTATTTCTTAAATGCTTCACGTTTCTTTGTATGATAAAATAATGTTTTTATTTCAAATAACAAAACTAAACTGCAATTTTATAACAAATTAATAATAGAAAAAGTCTCTTTAATATAAACAAACTAATACTGTCTGTGCTTTTCTTGGATTTTTTTTGCATTTAAGAAATATCAGCATCCACGTTTAGGTTTGCAGTGAAAATAGCGGCCCCTGCTGTTCAAAAAATGTATTGCGATTCAGTTCAAGCCTCAACCGATTTGAATCGTCACTCATTATAACCGATTTTCAACCGGCTCACGGTGAATCGTTACATCCCTACACGTTACCACCCAGAGTAACATGAAAGCAATATGACAGGTAATGAGATTCACTTATTTATCTATTTATTGTTATATTTATTTACCTGTTTATTTTAAACGATTAAAGTGTTATATTTCATTGTTTCTTGCTTTTGCAATTGGATACAAGTTTGTTGTGGTCGTAACATTCGACCATTTTACAGTCTACTTTAAAATACACTTCCAAATTTTGAATATACAAGTATTTATTGGATCAACCCCATACATACATTACAGTATTCAGAGTGAGTTCATAACAGTTCAACTAATGGTTGTGTTTAACTTTCAGAAGAAAAACAAACAAAAGTGTGATAGAGATTTTCTTAGAGAGTTGCTTTGGTATTAAAACTAGACTCTTAAGAGTTATTTTAATGAGAAATGTGCTCTTAATGATGTTTGAGTGATTTTTGAAGTGGAAACCTTGAAATAATAAAGCCTTTGAGGTGATATTACTTCTCGATCAAATACCATGGCATATGGGATGTATGTTTAGGTGTCCTATGTTATTTTGTAGCAGTTAAAAGGTTTATTGCAATGCACAAAGATTATTTTTAATACCTTAATTCTCTTATTTATTTCTGAAGTGATGTCAAATATTTGTCTATTTGAGGGAGTTAAGCTTACTAAACTTAAACATTATGTGGGTTTACTTTGAGTTCTGCTCCAAAAACAGCATATGAGCCATGTTTACTGTATTACAGTACACAATCTGTTTCTTTGTCCATTTTCTTTTTTTCTTAAAGTTATTTAGTAATTCTCGGTCCATTTTTTAAAGCACAAATGCATTATGCTCTATGCGTTACGAAACAGTTATTTGGTCATCTATTTTCCAAACATTTGGGATTTGTACCAGCAGTAGGAGAGATGTCAGATGTGATTGTTTTTAATAGAGCGGTAACCACAAAACACATTTTCACTCCTACAGATTACACATACACAGAGAGTGTCTAAAGAACACAATCAGTACATTTTTAAAGCAAAACTGTGTGTTAATTGTAAAACTGTAACAAAGGAGAAGGATGCAAGATCAATGGTGTCATTCACTATCTTTCTCAGCCTCCTGTTCTCTATTCTCTTTTCTAAACCAATCATTTATGTGGTTTAGGTTATATTTGTCTCTTCCAACCAGAGTTTTATTATGAAGCAACTGGGTTTATTTACACACTACAGAGCTAAATTTGGTGGATCTTCTGACTCTTAATCTGAATAACTTCAGGACAAACAACCCTGCTTTCACAAGGTGTGTACTGGATAAAGCATGATCATGCTGTAGGATGATTTTTGTGTATACAGTCATAAGTGACAGTGTGAATTCATGTAAATTGGGACACTTATTAAGACATTAAGATGACTTTCAAAAAGTGTCCCAGTTTACTTGAAAGCACCCTACTTTTTGTGAAATAAAATGTTAAAACATTACACGCCAAGTCCTGTCTTGTTTGTGTGAAACAGTGTTCGTAAAAGGTTTTGTAAATGCGGATAAAAGCTTTTTGTGTACCTTTTAACAACTATGTTTACACCTTATCTCAAGTTACAGGAACAGACCAGTGAACCCTGCTAAAAAAAACAATAGAACAATAAAAATGTAATGGTTATAATGGGAATTGTTTCTAAAATGGTGTCTAGTATGTGATGATTGGTGGGATGTTGTCTGGCCAATTAATTGTATTGGAATAATGCCCAAAACATACTACAAAAAGAATTTTGTAATGCTTTTATTGGAAAAAGGTAATAGTTCATGAAAATCAATAGAATTTCTATTATGGTTTCTATTGGGTTTTTATTGTTTTTCCAACAAGGAACGCAACTCCTCGTCAGAAAATAAACTCTGCCAGTTAGATTCATAAACCCCTCCACAATTTATTAATTTCACCATCTCAAAGTGTTACATTAAAAATGTACATTCTTTTTTGTTTAAATGGTTACACTTTATCTTTTTATTGTTTGCTATGTCCATAATCGCAATTGTGCATTACTTAAGAGTTTGGTGAGCAGCATTGAGAAATCCTGATGTTGTGACAGGTAACATAAGGAAGTTACATCCTATAGAAATGATGAAGTATGATGTTTATGCTCGGTGAGTCAGTTAAAATTACAGCAGAGGGTTATGGGACAGAGGAAATGACTGGACCAATCCCGCTATAGAGGGCGGTGATACGGTCTGTGCGCGCGTGTGCTCGACGGCGGCGCGCTCTGATAAACCGATAATAGTCAGTACAGTGCGCAGCCATGACGTAACATGAAATTTAGTCAAATAATCTCATGAAAACACTAAATGCGAGAGCTATTGCTTAACACTACATTGTTGCGAACTCTTATCCCGCAAACGACCGCGCTTTGGATATGCTTCGCGCACGAAAATCGCGCTTGTGAACGAGGATTAAACTCGGCTGTTGCTTGCTCCAAACCACGTCTTAAATGTTGGAACGAAGTAAAGAAAACATGAGTGACATGAGGAGAAACGCTATCAGGAGGAAGTCCAAACCGATGAAGCGCGCAGGGACCGAGGTGGAGGAATGCAAAGAATGCTCAGGTGAGTTCTGGGTTCTTGAAGTTGTGAGCCATAACCTAAGCAATGTTTTGTGTATGTCTTGGGTTGTTTTAATCTCTGACAGCACAGGGGGCATATGGCAAATGTATTGGAATACAAACCAGGCTTCATTTTTCTACTGTACCCTGGAGAAGAGACCTGTTCTGGGAAATGAGATTGAACAAGTCTCGACTGGTCAAGTGTTTTCAGTAGACATCATCTCTGAGTTGGTATGTCTAACCAGTTTGCGCAATTTTATAGCTTAGAGACATGGAATTTTCAACAGTATTCCTGTTGCATTGTCTTATGGATCTTGTTTCGTCTTGTAAATCATGAAGACCGAGTCAGTGCATATGTTTACAGTATATGGAGGCAGTCATGATGACAGTAAAATGTTGCGAAAGAGTCCTGCAATGCCAGTATGAAGATTTTGACTTCAAATAACAGCAAAGTATGGTAGTTCTGTGGAAATTGTTGCATTTGAATTCAATTCTAGGGAGAACAGTCAACAATTTATGTAAATGTATTTATTTATAATACCATATTCAGTTGTCAGACAGGCTATTCACTATCGTCAGTACAGAGAATCTTTGGTACTGGGATCTATTCAAGAGACTGTACTACAGTGGGTCTTGCCATTGAGGTTCCTCTGTTTTTGTACAGTCTCTCTCTGTACTGCTGTTACCCAGTGAAACAGTGAGAGAATTAAGAGCTTACTGTGCAGTTGTGTTGGTTGACAGTAGAAATGGGAGTTCATTTGCCAAAAAAGCTTATTTAGGAAGTGAGTCCTGTCTGTGCACCAAATGGAATTACGAACATGTCATTGGTTAAGCCATTGTTGCTATGTTGGGCTGAACAGGATGCAAAGATTAGAAAATTTTAACCATGTTTTTGCCTTTCCACTGTACTGCAATTTAAGGCTAAAATATACTGCAAGACTTTTGCTCAGATTTTTAGTCTGGACTTGTTGCAGAAAGTCTGTGCCAGTTTGCAGATTTGATCAGTTCGTGTGTTTCTATCTGAAACTTTAAAAACGTTTGCGAGTGTATTGTCTTGTCCTGTAGTGTATTCCAGCCATTACTCTGAGAAAAAACCAACATAAGGCTTCTTGTATACAGAGGATTAATACAATGGGTTTGATTGTGTACAGAGACAGCAGAAGGAACAGAGTTTAGGGCCCCTAGGGAGCAACTTTCTCAGACTTAGTGTGCAGAGAAATAAGAGTAATTATGAGTAGTTTTGGATGAATAAATCTGAACAGATTTATTTTCATTACATCTTTGCAAAGACTACATGATACAGCCCAGTGAGTGAAATAAAGGGAACTGTAGTGAGGAAACTCGCTGTAAAGAAAAGAAATTAACAATTCTGGAAAGCATGCATGTCATGTACTGTAGCATTTAAGAAGAGATTAACACTTAGAAATATGAACACTTCTAAATTAAACAGTAATAATGTTCCGTAGACTTTACGAATTTTTGTTTTTCCTTTTTTTCTGATATTTTCAGGGGACCCCCTAGAATATTCTGGAGGCCCCCTGGGTCTCCCTGGACCCCAGTTTGAAAATCCCTGTTGATACACTCGAGTGAAACAGACATACATCATCAGAGCCACCAGTTTATTGGTTATAATTAAGATTTTATTGAGTTTCTGGGCTGTAGTTTGCGATTTGAGAGATATGATTGTGCGGTGCTGAATTTAGCTCATGGAGAACGCCCTCTATTATGCTCCAGTAAATATTTAGCCTCATGTTGGAGGACGCTGGGCTCCTGCCACAGGAAATAGAAAGTCATTCCAACATTGTACAATAATCATTTAAACTAATCTGCACAACATGATTTACAGTACATACTGACAATAACTGAGATTTATGCTTCAATATAGTATCTGGCTGCTGCATAATAGTTTTAAGTAGATTACAGCACCTTCCTCATGAGCGATAAGACGCAATAACACACGAATCCAGCAGGTGGCAGTATAACATCAAATATGGTTTGCCGATGTCAACAGTGCTTTTAAAGGGATAGGTCACCCCAAAAAGAAGCATTTTTCATCCTTTACCTCATGTCTTACCAAACCTATTTGACTTTCGTCTGCAGAACACAAAATGATATGTTGATGAACTTTGGTGACCAAACAACATTGGATTCATGAGGGTGAATAAACAAAGAGAGAATTTTTATGTGCTTGGGAAAATCCACTAGACAAGGTCTATCCGAAATGACGCACGTCCTGTGTGAGAGGAAAAAATCCTGCTCAGGTTCTGATGTTATAAGCGGTGAATTCCTTTCTTGGCTATTGTCAAGAACACAATGCAGGCAAGACGGATGTGTGTCGCAAGGTATTAGTCATGTAAGTCATATTATTTTATAGATTATAAAAGACTAATATTAATTACCAAATAAAAAAATAAGATATGCACACAAGTCAGGATCTTTACCTTTAAGAATTAAAAGCACAATAGGAATTATAATGTGTGTGGTAAAGCTCTTACATAACTCAAATCCTCCCCCCAGGGCACTTCTGCCCCTTCCTCTTAATAAACCTGGCTTTGATTCATCTGTTTAGCAAGCACCAAGCTGGAGTTTCCTGAGTTTTGTCCTCCCCACCCCCAGGATGGAGGAATAGGGCATTCCTGTAGCTCCAGCACCACACGATCCTCTTTCACCATGCCCTTAATGTTGTAGACGTTTAAAACCTCTTTCAACCACCTACAGTCCTTTTCAGATCCTCAGACTTAAGAATCTAGTGGAACGCCTTTTTTGTGCAACAAGGACATGGAGATATTTCTTCCAGTCGATGAGAACCAGAACGGATTATTAGGATATCTGGTTGTTAAATACTGACCCTTCATTCGTTGTTGATTCATTTGGATCTTACAAAGCATGATTTGTTGATCAGTAGTCATTTTTAAAGTATAGGTAAAGAGAAAGGAAGAGAGAGGATTCAAGGAAGCAGGGACAGTGGATATTTTTGTCCACTTCTCAGCTTCAGGAAGCCTGGCTTCACTTTCTCGACCAGCTTTCCTTTCAGTCCTTTTGTGGAACCCGTGGACCCTTCCCCATGGTTCTGTCACTGTCTTAAACTCCGCTCTCAGCTCTTAACCGCCTCACTTTGTGTGGATGTCCTGCTGATGGACAGTGATGGATTTCATGGGCTCTGGCCTCAGGAAAGCTCTTCTCCACCGCACTGCCTCCGGTAGGTGCCCGAACAGTTTCACTTTAATGAGTTCCGACATGCCATTGATGGAATAATGGAAAGTAGCGGTCTAGATAGTGTCATATAGGCAGGGGTTGGTCGAGTTTTGATGTCCCCCCACCGCAAGCTGAAAATATTTGATGTGTAGGAAACTGCATCCATGTATGATGGGGAGTGGATTGAGAAAAGTGAAGTACCGTCGGAAGTATTGGTTTTGGCCATCCAAAGGTAATGTAATTGTTTTCTGCAATTGTTTGAGTTGGTCATAGTTAGATGTTTGGGGCCTTGGTGTTATGTGGGGGTTTATTAAAATGCTACATTCTAGAAAGCAAATTGTTGGATGAAGTGTGAGCTGTGTAAAAATGTTACTAGAAGTAACCTTGAGAATTTTATTATGTGTGCTTAAGGGTGTGTTAAGGTAAGAAAAATGCATGTATGAATTGTGCACAACACTATCGGTATATAAAAAGAATGAAATGGGGCGAGATTTTCTAATATGACCTTTTTTACATTTACTTTAACAGTGTGCATGCAGTTTGGCGTGTCTGTCTTTTTTATGTTTTTGTTAAAAAAAAATAGTGTAATGAGAGTTTGCCAACTTATAAACAACATATGTTTTAGACCTCAGTAGTTTCACTTAAAACAGTTTGTATTAAAACACACATTTCTGTTTATACAGTGCTTGCAGCTGTTTTGGGGGTAATCCAGATACACTGACCTCGACGTTTGCCCCCCCCACAAATGAACTTAAAGCTTTGTTCTCTAATCTAAACCTTCATTGATTTATTGCTGGCTGTTGGTCCAACTACAAACTTCATCTCTCTGGTGTATTTTTATAAGCCATAAACAAAACGAATTAGTGTAACTTTGTGAGTTTGTTTGAAGAGAGCTTAATCTTGAATCTATAAAAAAGCTTTAAAATCTCATAGATGCTTTATAAACTACACACATGAAACCTGACCTCAACATTGGGGCAGTTTAGAGTAGAAATCAGTGTTTATGTAAACCTGACCATCACTCAGTCAGGTGATCACCACTCTCTGATGTTTATGTGGCCATAAGTTGGTAAAATAGTATACACTTCTACATTGTTTATGTGATCATTTTATCTTTAATCTGCACTCGGTACAGTGCTAAAATATGTTGTGTTTCTTTACCTAGAGACAAGATGGTTATGTGGATTTTTTTTAAAGAAACAGTTGCAAACCAAAGCAGAAGAAAGGTGTATCCCTTCTGAGATCTGAAGAATCAATTCGCTTTTGTGGTCAATACGATTTTGGTGGTCAATGAAATTTGGCTAACGATTAATTGTCTAGTAAATCATTGCGATTATGACGATTAATTGTCTGTTTTAGAGCTTTTTAACATTTAATTCTCATACATTTTTTATTCAGCTTTGAAACGACCATATTGTTCTGAATAATAAAAAATATGTTTTTTTTCTTGGAAATACATCGGAAAATATTGGTTTATCATATATTTAAGGTTTAGGCGTTTACCTGTCAATAATACAACTGCCAAATACTTGTAAATTAAGTAAATTGATCAGGAGTGAAGCCACCATTGATATGCTATCAGTCATAGAAAAGCTTCTAGTCTGTTTTTTTCTACAATAAAATTTTACTTCTATGTTAATGAAATTTTGGTAGACTGGTTTTCACACTAAGATTAGCTTAAATAATATTAAATTGTACTGCAGGTTATTTTTATGGTATATGCTTTAGTTTTTATTGTGTTGTGGTGGTACATTTTACAAGTATTACAATGCTTTAGTTACAATAAATACACTAAAATATGTAATATACAGGCACTACAGCTCCCCCTAGTGTCTTCTATAGAGATGTGCAATAATTGCGATGATCTGAAACCATCGCGATGAGGCCAAACAATCGCGATGAGACGATTATTTAATAATAGTGATAGCCCAAGTGGTCAATTTAATGCTAGTTGACACTGCAGTAACAAGGAACGAAGAAACGTCACGCAATGTAAGTTATGTAACGAAGTAAAAGTACAGATTTTCTATTAGAAATTTACTCAAGTAAGATTAAAAGTACACACTTTTAATTTTACTTAAAAAGTACATATTTTCCAAAATGTTACTCAAGTAAATGTAACGAAGTAAATGTAGCGCGTTACTACCCACCTCTGACTATAAGTTTGTGTTGTTTACATTATGCACATACGCGCCGATTGCCAACAAAACACAGACATATGACTTAGTTTCACTTACCACGTGCGGTACATGTCCGGCATTTTTCAGCGCTGGGACCGCTTCATCCATCTGTTTCAAACGATCTCCAAATCCAGCGTTATATCCACCATTTAAGTAACATCCATCACTGAAATGCTGTGAACAAACAAACACACCTCAACTTCTCTCACTATCACAAGAGTAAAGAGCTGCAATCTTGCAGCCAATCTTGATGGTAAGCGGCTTTTTTAGGCTTTTATTAACTAATTAGAAGATAGTGGAGAGAGATTGGAAGGAGAGAAGAGAGTAGGATCGGGAAAGGACGCCGAGCTGGGACTCGAACTCGGGTCGCCCAGGACACAGTTGAGCCCTATGTCTGGAGCACTGACCACACAGCAACAGGCTACGAAAACAAACTTGTTACTAAATGTTACATGCACCTGAAGAATGACGTCACTTCCTTTTTCAGCCTTTCCTGTTCTGCCTCCGATCAGCCCCCTCATTTAAAGCCTCTCTCTTTTCCTAGCCCAGTTTGTCTTTGTTGTGTTCATCTGTGCATATTGACCAGTAGGCGGTAGAAGTTTGTGTTGTGTGTATGTCGAAAATAGAAGAGTAAGAGGAAGAAGTGTTCCACCTGCTGCTGCATGCGGTGTACTGTTATACTACTTGATTTGGTTAATTAAAGTATTCATTATTTTCCTCCTCATTGCATCTTACCTAGGACATAACAGTCTTTCTCTCTTTTTGTTTTATTTTTCTTTCCCTTTCCTGTCTGCGTGTGCATTTTGACAACAGACAGTTAAGGAAAACAAAACCTAAGCAGTCTGTTTTATGCATTTGGAAGTCCCTTGTTTACTAATGTGTAAACCCAGGTTGTCATGTTTGTCATGTTGCATGTATGTTTAAATTTATCCAGAACTGTAAGTATTCCGACATTCTGATACTTCTGTAATGATAATGTGAAAAATACACACACGTGTATGTGGGGATCTCAGAAGGCCACATGTCAGATTGTCCAGCAGGGGGCAGAGGCGCTGTTAAAAATGTAAACCAGACTGTGTTGTGCATGGTGACAGCACTTATTTGACTCATTCCATTGACTCTCACATACAGCACTCATTATAGAAGAATGCGTTAAAAATATAGTGGCCAAAATGAAAGACAAGAATGCGCTGTGTGTACTGATACTTAAAGTGTCTAAAATTCCTTTACGTGTGGATGTTTGAAATAGTTTTGTCATGTTTTTGTATATGCACTTTTAGGGATGTTTCTATTTGGTTTGACTTATGATATTAACAGCTGAGCTGAACGGTTCAGCAATAAGGAACAGTTTTTCGGACTCACACCCACACAAAACTATTTGACAGGAAATCTGTAAAAGTGTTTTTAATGCCTGAAGGCATAGTAGATAATATTTGTTTGTATAGTAGAAAATATTTGGTTGATTCGGAGTCATTGTGCCATTTTTGGGAATGCACAGATCTGTATATGTGTGCATACGGTCAGGTGTGTGTGCTCAAAATAAAAACATTTATTGTCAGGATAGGATGTTTTTGTCTTATGAAAATCAGCATTACAGGTTAGGTCACCTCAGAGATGAATAGATTGATTTGTACATTTTCAGAGGAGCTCAATGTCAATGAAAATATGCTCCTCTAAAACATAAATTAAATGGATTTGAATTGTTTATGTCTGGCAGCCGGCTGGGTTTAAAGTCTACACTCAGTTTAGTTTAAGTCTTCTATGAGAAAGAGTCAGAATAAAAGAGTCTTTGGGGAATACTGGTTGTCTAAAGTCATGGCCTTTCATTTACGAAAAGACATGGGTGGAGGAAAAGACTGAAGATGTATTGATGGGAGGTGGAGATAACACCAGGAGTGTGCCACAGAATAAAGTGGAAGCTGAGAGTGGGGGAGATGAGGGTCGTGTGCGTTCTCAGATGATGTTAAGGATGCTGGTGTCCATTTTTAAAGGGGTCATATGACATGGCTAAAACAAATATTACCGTTTGTTTTAGATGTAATGCAATGTTTATACACGATTTAAGGTTAAAAAACACTGTATTTTCCACATACCGTGCATGTTTGTATCTCCTCTTTGCTCCGCCTCTCTGAAATGCGCAGATTTTTTACAAAGCTCATCGCTCTGAAAAGCGAGGTGTGCTATGATTGGTCAGTTAACCAGTGTGTAGTGATTGGTCAAATACTGCAAGCGTGTGATGGAAATGTAACGCTCCATTACCGTATTTGGAACATCAGGTTCCAAAGCAATTGTACTGACAGGTACGCCCACCTTACTTGTGTATACATTTGGGCGGTCTTAGTCAAATCATACCACGAACTGACGTAGATTTGTGGGTGTGTGGTTATATGAGGCGTTTTAGACAGGTCTGGGTGAGCATTCGCTTTTAGATAGAATGCATCTTTTGTTCCGACACTTTAATTTTTCAATTTTATGTGTCTAATACATGCATGGGCAACTTATAACACACCAAAGACACAGAAAAACACGTATTCGCGCCATATGACCCCTTTAAGAGAATAAACAAAGGGTGAAGCTGGAGTAGTGAAAACGGAAAGAGGTCTTTCAGTCTGATTGGTTGAATTAGCATGTTTCAAAAAAGGTGCTCGTCACTTTAAGGGTGTTTACAACAGCACTCTTTACAGCAGTGTTGTGTATGTTTTTGCATGCAAGTGTTTGCGAGCATTTTCGGAATTCAGTGGGATGGTGTGACCTTAGGCTATACGCCTCAGCATTCCCGCATCTCTAAACAACTGCGCAATCGTCACATCACCAAAAATCAACAAGGAAACATGCAGTCGGGTGAGAAGTGAAAACCAGCATTCGTCTGCACGCCAGCATTTTTTTTACAAGCTTAATCGTGCGGTCTGTTAAATATTTCCTGTAAAGTATATAATTACTTACAGAGCTGTTTCTCGACACAGTGCTTTACTGTATACCGGCTGATGTGAGAAACAGGAAGTCAATTTCATTCATTCCCACACACTCGACAAAAGTGTAATTGAGAACTACATTTCTTGTAAACTAACATTTAGGGTGCGCTCATATTTGTAGTTTGGTTCTTTTGGTCCGGACCAAAAAATAAATGTAGTCCTGTGACCGGTTGCATAAACTGCTTAGAAGTTTGTCATCTAATTTTTTTCTTCAAAACTGGTCATAACTTCTTTAAGTCAGTCACATAAAAAGGTAGATTGGTCTAATTAAAATCTGAAAAGTAAAACTAATTAGTCCTAACTAATTGCTAGTCAGTGAGACTAGTTGTTAAGACACAGGCTGCGTCCAAAATCGCCTACTTCCATACTACATAGTAGGCGAAAATGAGTATGAGTCATGAATAGTATGTCCGAAACCTCAGTATGCAAAAAACAGTAGGCGAGAAATACCCGGATGGTCTACTACTTCCGCTGAGATTCGTGAGTGTGGATCGGATGGACACTTATCTATCCCATGATGTCACGGGAGCTGAGAAATGGTCAAATTTCAAAAGTAGATCAAATAAACATAACGGAAAACTTTTAAGGCGGACGTCCGTTTTTAATGTAAGTGCCAATAAATTAACTTCTCGTGACTAAATTATGTTTTTATCAACTCTCACGTGTAGGTTGTTGTTAATACGTCATAGGTCAAAGAGCATACGTGTCAAATGACCATAAAACATGGCGGACGCAGTATCTCCGAAATGTATTCATACTACTCCCACTCATACTATATAGAACGTACTGTTTTGACGGCCGATAGGTAGGTACTTATTCAAATTCAGTGCGTACTGTCACAGTATGCGATTTCGGACGCAGCCACAGTCTTAAATTAGCGGCTATGTTTATGCAACTGGCCCCTGGTTCGCTTTGCGTTCAGACTGGTATTTTAACAGCGAACCTAAAGTTATCAAACCTAACAGCTTACGTGTAAAGTCGCAACGTGATTGCACAGCTTTTATGATTTATATTTTAAAACCGAACTTACCGGACATCCAAAACAATGCTGTGTGCTGGGTTATACAGTACATGCTCAGTGTATGCCTGCGCATATGAGGGTATTTATAGCAAGCCGGTAACTCGCGAAGACCTCATGAAATGTTTAAAGCAGTCAAAACGGCGCCAGGAATTCCTGTTACATGCACAAGCACAGATCTAATAAACACTCCTTTATACCAAATCACTTGATTTTCGGGTCTTATACTGTTATCACTTCCTTTTTTTGGTTCAGTTCGATGCCTTTGGTCCGTGTTGCGTTCATATTTCAAGCGAACCGCGCCAGAGTTCGTTTGAAAGTGTACCGTGACCCATCGTTTCAGCAGTCTCCATCCACTTGTTTGATGCGCACCAAGGTTCGGGTGACATTGTTCACACTTACACAAATACACCACACTAACAGAGCAATCGCACCAGACGACCAGAGTTAATTTTAATCGAACCAAACATGGCATAAGTGAACACACCCTTAGTTAACACTGAAATCAATCAGATTAGACCCTAATGAGACTTTATCTCTGTATCTTTATTTACTACAGTAAAGACGCCATTGTAATGGAGATTTACTGGTGGGATTTACTGATTTACTGGTGGGCTCCTGAAAATAAACCAGTAAGCAACCCCCAAGCCGGGCACTTGTGAAATCTAGTTCTGAAATGGGTTACCATGGTAACGGGGTAAAAAAAACCTAACATTTCTCAGATTTATGCATTTGGCAGATCGTTTTATCCAAAGCGACCTGCTCGTATCAGTATGTGCAATCCCTGGGATCGAACCCATGACCTTCGCAAAGCTCTACCAAGTGAGCTACATTACAAGAACACATATGGTGCTGTGACACATCCCATGGTACTATGTTGTTGAAAGTTATTTTTTTCTCTGTTGGCTTTGTTTCAACAATTGAAAGCATGAGAATATTGTAGGTTGTGACCTATTCTCTTTTCCCCCTTCCCCCACATATCTCTGAGTCATCTGTATTCTACCGCTGTCTCCCATGTGGCCCGGTCCTTTCGTCAGATGACCGGTGCGTGCCCTCCAATAGAATCCGCCTCATTTTCGCCCCCTCCGCTGAATTTTAATGACACATGAGCTCCTGTGACCCAACCGATTCCTTGATAGACAGCCATTCACGGCATCATCTCATCAATATTCTTCTAGTTTTCCTCCGTTACCCCGCCCAAGTTTTACCCCACCCCTTATTCCAAACCCCTCACCCCTCCGGTGGCAGCCGATGAGAGCTTGTGGCAGTCATCTCCTCCAGCAACACAATAGGAGTAATTGTCCATGCGACGCTCACAAGCGCATATTGGCACGAGCGTATAAAGCGTTTCCTGCCATATGCTGTCCCTCCTCTGGAATGTGATTATCCTCGCTGCTGAAAAACAGAACGGAAAACACAGTGTGCATGGAGAAGCAAGCGAGGGAGAGAGGTGGAGTAAAGCAAGTAGAGAGAGAAATGCCGAGAGAGTGTGACGGCAGAGCCACAGAGAGAGAGAGGGCGCTCATGAGAGGGCTGTTCATTCTGGCGTGATTCTTTGGATAAGGACGGATGTTTCTTTGGTGAACTGCTTTGGAAATCTCTCTCTCACACGCATGTATACATGGAGACGCATGCTGCGGCTGTCTTCTTGAATCGTAGGACGATTCGCTTCAGGTCAGTGCTTTTTTTAACACTATACATCTAATTTTATTCTGCGCAGACCTGACCACAGTTGAAAAGGGCTGTGGCTCTTAAAACGGTTTGGTTTGCTGCAGCAGACGATGCACTTGAGCACTTTGACAGAGAGAAAACAGAGCTAATGTTTACATGTCGGCACGCATGAATGCATTGCAGCACACCGCATACTTCTCTGTGCGAATGAGCCGTCCGTCTGTGTATGTGTGTGGAGTGCTTTTGTGTGAGAGATCAAACCTAATGCAATAATCTATTTAAACAGGACTTGTTACGATTTAGTCAGTTCTTGCGCTGAAGCGATTATGCGCAGACACACGCAGATGGGTTATGGGAGCAGGTCAGGTGCTTCATGGAAGCAGGTGGAGATCTGCGTTTGTGCTGTGTTTGAAGCAGCCAGCGTACACCAGACAGATTAACCAGAAAAGTAGCTCTTAACAGGATTAGAGACGTGTTAAGACTGGTCAATGTGTTAAAAGATACATGCAAAGAGTTTACACACATCACAATTTTTGTTTTGGCACCTCAATTCTGCGTCGCTCTTTCTATGTCTCTCATGTTCTAAATTGAGTTTTTAAGTGTAACTGCTCTGATGTTTCGCTTTTTTCTTAGAGAAAGGAAATGAAGACCTTTGTTGAATTGTCTGTAAAAATAATATAGTTAGCATAGCTTGTATAATTTGGTTTTGTTCATGAGCAACTTTGGATTGTAGGTGTTGCGCAATCCAAGCAAATGTGACATGGTTGAGATCTCTTCTTATATTTCAGGATACAAACGTTAGACGTTGGTCTCAATTTGATTCTCTTTGAATATCACAGAGTTTAAGAGAACCAATTCCGATACTACAGTGATTTCTTTTTTCTCATTTTTATTTGCCATGTGTTGTGCCATCCATCTTTACAGTCTTGTGTGAAAGGCGGATTGTCTCTATGATCGGTGACCTCACCACCACCTACGTAGTCTCCTTCTGAGAATAGTGTACAGAAATAACAGTGTGATCTGCTTCTCACTGTCACCCATGAGACTGCTTTCAGTTGTGCAGTCCATAAAGCAAGAACTGAAAAGCAGAACTTTGCAGGAAAGTGACACCATGTAGATGCTCAGAAAAGGAGAAGCAATTTGGTTGACTGATCAAGAGTAGCTGAATCCGAGTTGAGTGCAACTTTGGTCATTTAAATGTGGACTTATACACTATAAAATATATGTATATATGTATGTATTTACAGTATGTGTATAGTGTATATATATGTAAGGGATAATCCACGTCAGTTAATTTCAAACGTTGATCAAACTGACTGAAACTACTTGTGCATTAAACGGTTTTAATGCACACCTTCCAGCCAATCAGAATTAAGTATGTATTTATATACTGTGTGTATATATACTACTGTATGTGCTACTATACTACTACTGTATGTGCAATAAACTACAAATGTATGCTCGAAGCTGATGTTTATGGTGACTGTCAGTGTACCTGTCAAGTCTCCAGCTTCCTCTCACGTTGGCTGAGAAACCGGTTTTTGTGACAGATGAGGGGAAGGGGCGTGACAGGTTGCCAGACGTTTGTTTTGGGTGACACTGTCACAAGCATACTGTAGACATGTCAAGAGCGCTTCCTGGTTGATCAGTGTCCTCAGTTGCCTGATTGAAATGGAGAGTCATCTTAAGAATGCAAAAAAAAGGGAAACCCAGTCGCAGTGGACATCCAAGAGCCGAGCAGGTATTATTTTTTCCTAAAGCATTTCCTTTTGTGTCAACTGTCAAGTGACATGACCTTCAGCTGACGCTCTATACAAATATTTTTGCCAAGGCCAGATAAAATGTCTCACTTGAATGTTTGACCTGTGCCCCTTTAAAATATGTATCAGAGAGCTGCCAATATCCTTCATGATTTCTGCCTGAATTTCGTTGTTTGGTGAAAGCGCTTAAACATTTGTGTCAAATTGAAAATGTGTATATTATATTAAAGAAAATAATGAGCTGCAGTTGCTGGTCAAGTATTTATACTGTCTACATTCATATTAAATTCTTTTTTTTCCTTACAAAAATATATCATGGTAACTGCCAAAATTACTACAGGAAAATTGTGGTAGAAAATTTGTCACCATTGTCCTAAAAGAAAATGAGACAACAATCAGAAAAGGTTATCATATTATTAATATTGTTATATATTAATTAATTTCTTTTTTTTATCTTTTAGTAAATTTTTACTAGTTTTGGCCTTTGCTTTCTTTGTCAGCGTATATTCAGTGTTTCCACAGATTGATAAACCAAAACTCAAAAATCTATTTCACGGAATGAGTCATTTTATTTCACGGTAACAATATATTTCACGATAAAAATCTCCCATTATAATTATATATCTTATAACTCATTTTCTTAGATTGATTTAATTACTTTATTTATTACTGTTCATTTAGATCCTCACCATAGTTAAAATGTAGACAAGCTATGAAATGCACCAAAGATATCAGCTTAAGTTCTGAATCAGATATTATTTATTTATATTTATCTTCTGTCATATCATATTGTTTGTAGGCTATAGTTGGTGCCATCGGTTTCCATTTGCATCATAGTACATGTAGTTCAGCGGTGTGATTACAATTATTTGAAATACATCTGTACAAACCGACAATTGATTGAACCTGATTTAGAGACGCATTTCTATTTGAATCGACCGAATCCATAATTCACTGCCATTATAATATTTACATTCAATGTGTCCACTTGACTGTGAACATAATTCATGACACATTAACTTTAATAAGGGTCAACATAAAAGCTACACGTATAATCATAAATGTGTCAAACCAGTTTACTCTTGTATTCCGATAAAGGATGACTGTAAACATCGATGGCCCACAATTCTATGCGTCCAATCGAGCCAACGGGTTCATTGAGGCCTTGGCTTCCATGGCAACCCAATTTCACATATGGGTTGTGCAGTGTTTGCTAAGAGAGTCATTAACCACCTCTCACAGCTCATAAAGAGGGCTTTCATTTAGGTTCTTTCATCAGCCCCCTCTTTCATGTTCACTAAAATTAGTTTCTTGTGGTTGTTTTGCTTCAAAACCCTCCATAAAAAATAAAATGACTGGGGGGGTTTGATCAAGAGACCGTTCAGGTGGACTTAAGGGCTCCAGATGAAAAAACCCTCTAATCTCACAGGCAGGAGACCATAGAGTACACAAACCGTATAAAATATGTTGCTTAAATACACTGAATCAAGCAAAACATCAACACACTTCTGTTCTTTTTTTACTTGATTAAACTTTTTAGGGGAATTTTAAGTATGCTTTAACCCTTTTCATTATTCTTTAGTTCATTTTATTATTTTATTTGTTCATGGCATGCTGCTATTGTCTTTCCCATGGTCTTATTCACGGTCACATAGTTGGGTGTAGAAGTAGGTGTTACAATTTTAGCTTTGTGTTTTAAAAACTTTGTGTACTGTATGCACATTTGGAAACCACAGTCTGCTTGTTCTCTCGTGCACTTTCATCTTTTATGTGTCTCATAAATAGAGTACATTAACAGCTCTGTGATGCTCTAGATATCGCAGCAGAATTCATTAGAGGCGACTCTCCGGAGATTAACTTTTCTTTTAATTGGCAACACATGCATTAATGTTTCCTCATAATATCTATCCACCGACCTTCTGCTCAGTGTCTTTTTCATGCAAAAAGCTTTTGTCTGTAATTGTAATTGTTCTACAAATATAATTTTTCTGTAAATAATGTAAATTTCAAAAGGATGTCTGGGTCATATTTCACCAAAAAAATCAAAACAAATCTATATTCTTTAAGGCTGCACAATATTGAAGAAAAATGTTTATGTGATAACTTAAAAATAGGCACATATGCAATACAGTAATGCTACAGTACAATAATTATAGAAAGTTTGTGAATAAAATATGTAATTTATTGCAAACTATAGTGAAATGAATGCTGTGGTAGGCACATTTTCAATATTTCAATAATTTGGATTAATTTTGTTAAAGCAACACTTTGTAGTTTTTCGACCTTAAAAAAATGTCTCTAAAATTATTTCAGTGGTAGAACAACTCTTAACCGGACTAATTCTACTCCCGCTGTTACCAGAGCAGCCTCATAGCACCTATAACCACATTCTGTAAGTTCTGTGGTCGGGTCGGTACACATAGCCCCGCCCATCCCCTGCCTGCGGAAGAGTGCGACATGGTTTTATCAGCTTAGTCAACAAATTCACGTGTATTGCGCTGCCCACGGGTAGCTTATACAGCGACATTATTTATGACACTGGAAACAGACAATTGACCCTTCGCGTGAGTTTGATTGACAAACAACCGGACCAATCATAACGACGATATAATGTGCCCCTGTTGCTATTCACCATTTTGTCCGACAATCAAACCATAGAGTTTAACCCGTGAGCATAATGCGGTTATAAAAAGTCCTTCGCAAATGTCGCTGGTCGTCACACTGTACGAACATGATCCCAGCTAAAAGTCATGTCACTGTGGAATCTTAGTTGTCATAATGTACAACAATAAAGACTTCTTAAAACAGACTCATACAAGAAGAATTGTCCGCGGAGTTTTACAGCATAGACTGACTGTCATATGATCCGCGCTGAAGGACTGCATCTCATCAACACTGCCAGAGGTAAAATTGAATCTTTATAGTCATAATCTCAGTTTCACCCGTGTCAGAAACCAATGGCACTATCCAGATGTTATGTTGATACAGCAAGCACAGTACGTTGGGCTAGAGCTTCGATCTTTATTTTTGTTTACTTTATTGAGTCACTTTCTTATTGCAGACTTTCTTATTGCTTTTGGCTGAAAGTACACGTTTTTTTCCCCCAGAAATTATTATTTCACAATAAATATTATTTAGTGCAGTGGGAGCGCTCTGGCTGATGTCGAACATAGCAAAAAGGGGCATGCTTTGCGAAGGGTCAATTACGCACATGGGGGAACCGTGAGCAAAAGTTCTACCGTGTTGCTTTAAAGAGTACATAACATGAGATCATGAAAATTACCTTTCATGCAGTGTGTAATGTTGTTGTGTTTGAAAGTAAGCAGTCTGCCAAGTTGTAAATCCGAAGGTGAATGAATAGAAAAGTTATTGGCTTGGAAAAAAGTGAGTCGACTCTGATTCACGCAAACGAGTCGTCCCTAGTCCGATTTGCGAACCGCCGCGGATTTACGTCACTACATATAGTCCCCGCCTATGTTTTGCTAGGACTGCACGCGAAAACTTCATTCTTCTCCCCCAAACACTGTAGCACGTGAGCCTCAATCGTGGTAGACCAATCACAGCAGACTAGACCATCTGACCAATCACATCAGACTAGGCTAGCGGAAAGGAGGGGATTTAGACAGATGAATCCTGGAGCGAATTATTTGAGAGTCAGTCAAGAAGTAAGGTAAGAATAACTACCTGTTACTACGAAATAATAGTGTTTTTTCACCTTCTATGTACATAAACTTGTTGTTGGACACTCCATAAACCAAATTAAGACCTTAAAAATCCCTGGTTATGTATACTTTAAAAGAAAATGAGGACTATTTTTAGGATCAAAGGTTTTCTTTTTGACATTACTTTAAAATCTTGATCTAAAAATCTAAAAAACTTTTAAAAAATTGTTAAAGTTAAGCTTACTTAAAAAAACTTTAGAAAAGACAAATTAGACAGATGAATCTCTGAACGAATCATTTGAGAGTCAGTCAAGAAGTAAGGTTATAATAACTGCCTATTATTAGAAAATGAAAGTGTTTTTACACCGTGTACTGTATGTACGTAAACTTGTTGTTGGACACTCCATAAACCAAAGTAGGACCTTAAAAATCACAAAATATTCAGTCTTTAAAAAATTAGGAGGATCAAAGATTTTTTTTGCGACCTAATGACGGTAAGGCCAAATTATCATTACACTAATGGATGCAGGCAGACTTTATTGTCTCAACCATGTCACATTAGCTTGGATCTGCCAATCACAAAACGTGTTGCCTATCACAAAAACATCAACACGCTTTGTTCTGCATACAGGTCATCACATGGAGTTCCGGTGAAAACAGATTAATGATAAGTTTTCTACAGACACAAAAATTGTTATGTTGCATTTCCTCAAAGTTACTCTCCCCCGGGCAGTAAATTGTGCAGGTCCGAGCAGTTATGGCTGCATGTGCTCTTAAGCATTAATGTGTCCCCAACAGTTTCCTGTAATAAAAAAGTGCAATTAATACAATTTGTTTTTCAGATAAAGCTGGAACGCCTAGCTGCTTTCCCTCCAAACAATCTGATGAAGAAGAGGCTTGTGTTGGAGTAAAGATCGCTCAGAGCAAAGGTGGGCAACACCACTATCTCACTCTCTCTCTCTCTCTCTCTCTCTCTCTCTCTCTCTCTCTTTTAGGTCTGTTCCTGTCTGTTCCTCGCTCAGACCGTTATTGCAGCTGTTGATGCAGTATTGCGGGTGTAATTTATCATCCTGTCTATTCTGCATGAAGCAGCCGTTGTTCGCGTGAATTAGGGTGATTGTGCCACACTTCAGTGTCGGTCAGTAGTCTAGCCACAGCTTAACTATTTATAGTCCCCGTGAACCAGAAGTTGTGATGATTTTACTTCCGTATTTTGACGCATTTCCAAGTGAAATGGAAATTTGAATGAGAAAAATAGTGGGTGTGGCTTTCGTCTTTCTCTGCGATTTGATGTATAAAAACAGCCGTTGCATTTTGAAATAGAACTGGCAGCCAGCTGTCAGTTGAAGGGGTGGAGTTAACGGATGCTCTGCTCAAGCCGTCTAAGGCCCGATTCACATTTCGCGTCTAAAACCGCACGGATAACGCAAGCTGCACTGCGTTCTACTTTTTTTCCAAAGCGCCTGGACTTTGCGCTCTCCTGGTGTCTGTCGTCGCTAAGCAACCATGGGCAACGATAGCCGTTGAGACGAGGAGGTATAAACGAAGTATATATGGATTATATGCACTGAAAATACCTTGCAATAACTCTGCTACTAGATTTACTTGTGATCATCTATGTCTCCGTTTTCATGGAGCTTGTCTATATTGGCTGGTTGGTTCTTGTCACATGACCTGCGGTGTGCTTGTGGCTTTCTGAAAAGTTGAGATTTTTTCATCTCGATGCGGCGCCGATGCGCCTGAAAAAAAGAGCACGACGCACCGCATGCACATCGCGACCGCGTCGCCCCCTATTTCCAAAGATTTCGAATGTGAAATGTGAATCGGGCCTACATGTCATCTAAGATGGATAGTCATTACAGGACTGAAGTGGATTTTCAGATTTTAACTAAAGATTATGAGGGCACATGACTTTTAAAAAGAGAATGACCCACATTGATAAACTATTTACAATAAACACTGCAATATTTCATGAAAAAATAGGCATTGTAATTTTTTTTCACTGGGACTTTAATGTTTAATATGCAGTTATTTGCAGGGAGATTGTGGTCCAGTAAGATTATATTGTAAGTAGGACTACATATTTAAAAATGCTAAATGAATTAATGTTACTTCAAAGACACAATAGCACTTATTCTTTGTCTGTGTTTTCATTGTCAGGTCTTTTGTATTTCAGACTTTATTTGAATTGAGCTCTATGGTAATATGACATCACACTCGTTGTGCCGGTGGAACTTGTTTGAGTTGTGATTCACCGCTTTACCTCACTAAGATAGAAATAGTGGACTAGTCTGATCACACCTCTGTAAAACATCACTAAGCGGATTACATGACAATTTTGGAGGGGTATGTTTTTCCTGGCTTTGTTGTATTTACAAATTCTTTCTTTTGTTTGTTTTACAGAAGTCACATACTAAGGTAAAGCATTGGCAATAAATATACTGATTATTACATCAAAATCAGACGTAAGCTGACCAATGTAAAGAAATTCATTAGGGTAAATGTAGCAAGACTTCTTACATGTCCTGTTAAACTGCACATATTGTCTGCATGTGATAACTTTTTGTGATTGTTGTGGAGACTGTTTTAACGAGAGGCTGGTCTTCTCACGTGTCAAGTCTACAAGCCTCAAAATAGCTTGAGGAAATACTGAAAGTGCCTTTAAAATAGCACTGAAAGTTCCTAAATCTGAGATGCAAGCAGCGTTGGCAGATATTTTAACTCAATATAAAAATATATTCCAAGTCAAAATAAGAGGGTTTAGAGGAAAATTTTAATTTTGAGTTTGGTTGAGCTGTGGGTACCAAGATGAGAAATCCCAGGTGTCATAAAATACTCTCTGTCTGCACTCGATGTCAAATGAGATTTAAATAAATCAGATCTGCCATGGAATCTGGTAAACAGTTTAAATACGCTTTATATGGAGGGTGTGTCAATATGTTCAGTTTAAGAGTTCCTACTTGTGTTCATGCAGCGTATTTTAAAGGGCCATTTCACTCCAAAATAAAAATTCTGTCATGATTTACTCACCACCTTCAAGTTGTTCCAAATCTGTATAAATTCCTTTGTTCGAATGAACACAGAGAAAGATATTTGAAAGAATGCTTGTAACCAAACCGTTCTTGGCCACCATTGACTACCATAGTAGAACTGTTTGCTTTTCTACATTCTTCAAAATATCATCTTTTGTGTTCAACAAAACAAAGAAAATTACTAAGCAATTTTTCCTACTATGGTAGTCAAGCCACGATCTGTTTGATTAAAAGCATTCTTCCAAATATCTTTCTCTGTGTTCATCAGAACGAAGAAATTTGTACAGATTTGGAACAACTTGAGGGTGAGTAAATGAAGACAGAATTAGATTTTTGGGTGAACTGTCCCTTTAAGTGCAAACCGTATCTTTTGACCGATCTCTGTTTGAAACATAAAATTGCAGGTTGCCTTACTGCATTCTGCAACTTTCGTGTGTCAACACAAAATTACATCTTATTTTACATACTTTTTTGACGTTTGTTGAAGTCAAATGACGTTAACATGATATTTCACATGAAAAAAAAACAGTTCAAATTTTAAATCATTATTATAAACTCTTACCATTGTGAAAATTTTTGAACTCGGTTTTTCAATTTTTTTCCCGCTTCATTCAGAAATACACTGTCAGTGTTCTAAAGTGAAATAACACTTTAGCTGTAACTCATGCACATGGCAACTGTGTCACATAACCAAAATCATAAAGTAGATATGGAGAAGTGTGTGTTTGGAGGGAGGAGTTACTTACTTCCTCACGATTCTTGCCGAGTTTCATTTGGCCTGTGGGGTTTACAGTGGAGTGTAAGGTTTGAATAAAGGAAACGGCTTGTATTATGTGGCATTATTTGGATTTATGGTAATGCACTGAGGGTAAGGTTACTTTGGCTTAACGTGATCACAATCTCACCTCTTCTTAGAGTATATTGGTTATGGTCTGCTTAGATGTTATGAGAGTATAAATCATACTGGCAACAGTAAATTAGCGGAGAGGACTGCGAGGGCTCTCGGTATTATGACACACACTTGTTTTCTTTTTCGCACTGCTGCTTAATCCACTGTGTTGTTGAAAGTATTTTAGACCTGTTATTAGATATACACAGAAAAGATTTGTTACAATTTTGTTGAAATTGATAACATTTAAATCAGCTCAGTTAATGTGATTTTTTTTACTTAACTTTCCTAAAGTTTTGTCTATTTTAGGATAACTTAGTAGGGAAGCAAGTGAACTTAAAACAAAACGTTAAACTTCTACTCTACTAAACTATTATTCAACAAGCTCTCAAAAAATCTAGACATTACCAACCTGTATGAACATGTTGAAGCAGTTGACATTTTCCCCTCACATTCGTTTGTCTTTCGTTTGATCCATTACCAGGTGGAGCTTGTTACATACAGTATTTGTTCGTTTTCTTCTTCTTGTATGATTCTGAATTGCTCGTTTATGTTTTTGTATTGCATGACAAACTTAAAACAGTTCCAGACTTTAATAATCTCATTCTGAGCCATGTTGTGTTCTGTTTTCACATCTGTTTAAAAACAAAAGGAGCTTGTTTCATGTGTACATTATCAGTTGGCTTTTTCCCTTATGGATTCATAATAGTGCAGTGACAGTCATATTCAAATATGTTTCACATCAACTGGAGCTTGTACTTTTCAAATGAAGGGCGAATATTTCGACATATGTGTTGCATGTTGTGTTTGACATCCTGTCACAATGAACATGTCACATGTGGAAGTTCAACACATCCAATACAATCCAGATAAGAACATTCCCGGCTAGGGGATGTACTTTTGTTTTGCATGTTTTAGCAGATTTTACTGTTGTAGTTTGTGATCAGTAGGCTGCGCATTAGAAATCAAACTGTGGTCTTCATTATAGCTGCTGAAAGTCTAGCAAGGGAATTTTACGGATCTGGCTACATGCAGGTGCAGCTCTGTGTATGATGTGCACCAGTTATATTTCATCTGTGTTTTCACAGACAGACGGTAATGTGACCCGGTTACCATGGTAACGCAGCAGCACAAGCGTGCCCTGAGCTACAACATTCCCCTTGAGGATGCTTTCTTTCATACACAAAAATGTTTAGGTTAATGATGTTAATCCAGTAGGAACAGTGTCTGCATATTGCCAGAGTGTTTTTACATTTTCTAAAGAAAAGTTGATTGGTTCCTGCGTTGGTATGTGGTTGCTAAGGTGTTCAGAGACTTTAGCATGTTATGTCAAAGTGTTATTTGTGTTTTTGCTTACTGATCTCTAGCAAATGTTTTTAATAAGTGAAGTTGCTTATTTTTTACAGATCTAGAAAATCTAGATTGACGAAAACTTAAAGTAGACATTAATGAGATAAGGCACAGGGAAGAATAACTTCATTCCTAAACAAGGACATTTCTCAAAGTTTTTAAAGTTGAGAGCTCACTGTCAACATGTCTACTAAGAGAAAATAAAATGCAACCACCCATATATATTTGCCGATTGTTCCGGGATATTACAAAAATATATTACCTTTCAGACACTTGAATAATCTGAAGTCCGTGAAATGACATGGGCAGTAAACAGCCTTAAACAGAGAGCTTGTTTATGAAGTGTTTCAATCCTGGACGGGTTTACTGCCGCAGACTGAGCCAAACTCAGATGAATGAACTTTCACACATGAAGCTGCTACCAGCGCTGTGTATTTGCTGCCAGCACAACAGCATCATTCATCTCCGTCCTGAACAATTCTCTGCAGCCTATCGGCCTAAGATGTTTACAGTGACAAAAAAGTGAAAGATGAAGTCGGGACGGCCAGATAAAGACTCCTTGTGCTGCTCGATGCATTGACGTCCACATGCTTTCATTTAACAGAACATGGGCCCCTGGGAGAAAACACTTTGCCGAGGGGAGAGTGTGGAGAAGTTTTAGTGTTGACAGGTTGTTCAGTTATTTTTCACAACTCGGATGATGTCCCAACATTTCTTGAAAGAATAAGACACAAATGAGACGCATCTCAAACAATGTAAAGTCAACATGAATTCAAAATTGAATTAAAATATTTGTTACCCATTTATAGTTCATGGTAAACCATTTATCTCTCTATGTTATTGTGAAGAAGAAAAGACGTCTTTGTAATCTCATGAAAAAACCCTTCCCTCCAGCCACCTGTCACTTTTCCCAAATTAATTCACTTCCCAGTGGATAACAAAGTCCCGCCTACATTTTCACTCACTGAATATTTTGTTTCGCTTGTGTATACTGCACATTATATAAGTAAAATGGGTTACAAATGCAGTTTCATGTTATTCTTAATGTTATGTATATTAATAAGGTTTGCTCGAGATCAGTGTATGTGTTTTAGTGATCAAGGACATCTCTGTAATGCGCTTTTGTTTGTTTCTTTACTTCTGTTTCTTGTGAGAGCCCCGCTGGATTAATTTTAGCAGTAAAAATAGCTGTCTGCTAATCTGTTATTTTATTCTTGGTTGTTTTACCAGAATGGAAATATGCAGTTTTGGTTGTAGCATGGGAACCCGGAACTTTTTCTAAGCAGCGAGTGCATCTGGATTTAACAGCGGTCTCTAGACGATGACACCTGACCTTGAAAATATTGGCTCTCATAACAACAGAGAAACATGTACCCAATGGCATTCTCTGTTTGCCAAAAATCTGTTTTTCAGGAAACATTCGGCTGAACTAAATAGAGAAGCTTCCTCATAGGTAGAATATTGATTTTCCAAACAATGAGAAAACCTTTTTCCCGTAATCACGAGAGAAACTTGATGGTTATTTTTAGTTTTTGTTTCAAGTTGAAGTCACTGTTAGTTTCAAGGTCACTTTTTATATTGGTCATGACTGATAACAGGAGTATAAAAACAGTTCTCTTCTTTAAACATGCTTTTCACTTCTGCAAAAATAGTATACATGCACGCTATTACATTCTGCATTACATTTTAGTGCTGTTTTAAAAGACTATGTTCAATTCAATTCAATTTTATTTATATAGCGCTTTTCACAATGTGCATTGTTCCAAAGCAGCTTTACAGGAGCAAATAAGAAAAACAGAGAAAGGTAAAACACAGCACAGTGCATGGTGTTTATAGACCAAGCAAGGTCACTATGTTATGTCTGTGCCTCTTGTATCAACCAAAATAAGAATTGTTTTCCAGAAGGTCTCTTGAGCCCTCCTTTTAGCTTGCCATGCACAGTTTTTACTTTTTAAACAAACCAAGTATTTTAACATCAACGTTTACTAAGATAAAAGCATGATGTACCTTCTTTTTCTCTCACTCTTAGTTACTGGCAGCAGCAGCAGTCCTATTGAACAAGGTGGTCGTAGTGAAAGATTATGTCGTGGATCCAAATTTAGCAATAAAAGCAATTCTGGATTAAATGGAAGAGGCTCAGACCGTCGGCCACTGCATCCCAAACCACAAGGTACAGAAATGTATACACGAAAACACAAATACAGTGTTGCTAGGTGCTTATGCAAAGTCTCTAGGGATGTAACGATTCACCGTGAGCCGGTTGAAAATCGATTATAATGTGTGACGATTCAAATCGGTTGAGGTGTGAACTGAATCGCAATACATTTTTTGAACAGCAGGGGCCGCCATGTTCACTGCAAACCTAAACGTGGACATGCTGATATTTCTTAAATGCAAAAAAATCCAAGAAAAGCACCGACAGTATTAGTTTGTTTATATTAACAAGACCTTTTCTATTATTAATTTGTTATAAAATTGCAGTTTAGTTTTGTTATTTGAAATAAAACATAATTTTATTATACAAAGAAACGTGAAGCATTTAAGAAATAATGCAAGGGAAGTTGTTCATTTCTAATTTGTTTCAACTCATTTTGTAAAAATAAATTGTGAGTAAATCGCATCGTGAGATCAGAATCGTGAATCGCATAGCATCGTGAGCTGAGTGAATCATTACATCCCTAAAAGTCACACAATTTACAAGAAATCATCGCGATTCAATAAAACACAATACAACCAGCATTTTCCATTTTATAAGAGTCTCTAAATGTTCAATGTCACCTCTGAAAAAATCAAGTCAGTTTTGCTAAAATATGTTTGCTTCTTTAAAGGGACAGTTCACCCAAAAATAGAAGTTCTGTCTTCATGTACTCACGCTCAAGTTCTTCCAAATCTGTATAAATGTCATTGTTCTAATGAACAAACAGAAATTTATTTGAAAGAAATGCTTGTAACCCTACTATTGGCCACCATTGACTATACCATAGTAGGAAAAAATGCTTTATACATTTCTGTTCTGTTGAACACACAAAAGAAGATATTTTGAGAATATAGGAAAGCAAACAGTTCTGACAACCGTTGTCATTTTTCCTACTATGGGAGTCAGTGTTGGCCAAGAACTGTTTGGGTGATCAAGAATTTTTGAGTGAACTGTCCCTTTAATGTCCCTTTAAACATGTCTTTATACCTGCTTTATCACTGATCAAGACAGCCTGCTGTGTTTAAAAGCGTGAATGATTTTCTAGAGATCACCTTTGCTGCAGTACAGTTAAAGCAGCCTAAGAAAAGTTACTGAAATGTCAAACTGAGTTATAGATCTGTGAAATGAAACAGGATAGACAGGATGGAGCCATGATCTCATTATTATCTTCACTCCTTCCGCTTAACTGTGATTCGCTCACAGCAGGTAGACACAGACTTCTCAGTTTCCACATGCACTTCGTCTCACCTTGACAAGTATTACAGATTACATGGCATTATAGGTAAAAAATATCTGTACTGCCATCTTGTGGTCGTAATAGTTTCAGCTTCCACTATAGTGCAAATGCCTTTCTCTCCTTTCCAACACTGATAGAGCCTTTTAAATATTAGGTTATAAAGGGCATTTTTGCTTTTACTGTTCATGGCTGTTGGTTCTGGTCATGAATTAACAAATGAAGATTTTTTGATTATATAATTATTTACTGGACTACAACATAAGCATGAGTGTGGGTGTCAATGCATGTTTTCAATCACTCTGTGGTTTGCTGCAGTGCCTCCTAAGCCAGCGCACATTAGCAGTCCGGTGACAGAAGTCTCCTTACCGCTGGGATCTGGAAACTTATCCGTCAAACCCAGCATGGAGGGAGGAGTCGAAGGAGCTATGGGAAAGGGCCGAGTGTCCAACCTCATCAGCCGCTTTGAGGAAAGCAGGTAAATATTAGATATCACTAAAATCTTTGTTTGTGCAATAGCCAAATTATGACACACTCTTTTAGATCTGTCCACTATGTTATAATGTGTATTTTTAGATATACTCGCTCGAACACTTCTTTGGTTTGATTTGAGAGCTGTGGCTGGCATAAGTTTGGTGGTCAGGGTTTCTTTCATCTATTTATAAAGATTGGTTTTGTAATCAATGTTGTGCTATGTGACGTGATTAAATGACTCTATGGAAAGTGTTAGCTTCTTCACTGATGTTATACAGGAAGATTAAAAAGCAGAAGCTAGCCATTACTCCATCAGCCAGCCGATGTTTCTTAAGATGAGCCATGTGAGGAGAAAAGGTTTAGCATTTAACATGTACGTTTTTGTGCTTGATAAACCTAAACACAACAGGTAAGATTGATTTACTATTTGTGTTGTTTACAGAAATCTTTTGCAGATTTGATTTCGTGAGATTTCGTTCTGATACTTTTCTCAGAACTGAAAAGGTTTTCGAAAGTGCTTGAAGCTGTTGTAATTCAACAAAGCGGCCACAATACCTCATGCCGTCATGTCTTGCTGTATAATCCAAGCAATGTTCATTTTATTTAGTCCTTTTCTGTAGTATTTAGGGATTATTATACATATGCAATATAGTATTTTTATTTCGTGATAAATATATAACTACAGATTTTGTACCATAAACTTATGTTGAAATTTATGGTGTATTGGCAGTAATACGCTGAGCACATCCAATCAAATACTATTATTTAGTACAGGATCTGATTGGACAAGTCAGTTTTTAAAAAATTGATGCACGTCCAGTCGTCCATCTTGGATTTGAATTCTATATAATTACACCATGCGCTACATTCATATAGTGATATGTGATCTTAATGTTCTTGCAATGTATAGTCTTCTGGTTCTTATTGCTTTAATCCACTAAAGTCATCTGTTATTTTAAAAAAGTGCGTTCAGCATATTTCCTGTATTTCTTTTTCTTGCTGATGTAGTGTCAGTGTTTTGTGTGATCAGGCTTAGGGTGCGTTTACACTTGGCATTTCAATGTGTATGTGGACAACATCCAGATACAGGTCGCATGTTAATGCCAAGTGTAAACGCACCCTTAGTGTCCAATAAGAGAGCAGAAGCTGATGCTGTTAGCAGGGCTCTGATATCTCCAGCAGCTGTCTGGCCTTCTGATCCACATACTTACAAACCCTTACGCAACAGCCATGAGTCCATGACCCTAAACAACTGCAACGGCTTAGTTTTCAAATATACATGCAGAACAGTGGTCAAGATCTCTTCAGCCACGATTTTAGACTAGGACAGTTTGAATGGTTTCAAACACCAGTTTCATAAAAAGGTGTTATCATGGCTTTCATTGCCTATCTACAGTGCTTAATCTTTGTGTCGGATGAATTTCAGTTATTCACGATTTGTATCCCAAGCTAGAAAAATAGATCTATCACACATGAATACGCGTCAGCGGTTTGGAGCCCGGTGTATTAATAGCCTTCTGTAATCTGAAGTGTTGGTTGTGGTGCTCCATACCCTCAGATACAAATCTTCATTCTCTATCTCACAGGAAATGCTATCTGATCTAAAGCGCAGGTGGGCCGTAGACAGGGAAACAGCTGGAGGTGTGCAGGATGTGTGTGTGTGCGCGAACAAGTGTGTGTGTGTGTGTGTGTCTGTGTGCATGAACCAAAAAACCTTGTTATATTGTTGCTCAGTTTTGTTCATGGTTTATGCATGATTTATGTCCAGTTTTCAATGTCATTACAATGCAGTTTACTTAGAGATGCACAATATATGAGTGACCATTTTTTCTACATTATTAGGTATTATTGGTCACAATTTTTATATTAGTGCATCCCTAACATAGTTGGTCAGAAAAAGTATACTTATTACGCGGCACTGTAAAATACTTGATTCTGATTGGTCAATTTTGGCATGCATCATGCATAATGAACTTTTGTATAATACCTGCAAAATGCATTGTTGACCATGCAACCAATGCTCTACATGTCTGTTTTGTCAAATTAACATTTAAACTGCTGGTTCACCTAAAAATGAAAATTCTGACATCATTTATTCACGCTCTTGTCATTTCAAACTTGTATGACTTTCTTTCTTCTGCAGAACACAAAACAAGATATTGTATTGGTTACCGCACAGCGCCAGCACCCATTCACTTGCGTTGTATGGCCACAAGACCAATGCAAGTAAATGGTGCCAGTTAACAACATTCTTCAAAATGTCTTCTTTTGTGTCCAGCCGAAGAAAGAAAGTCATACAGGTTTGAAATGACAAGAGGGTGTGTAATTGATGACAGAATTTTTATTTTGGGGTGAACTGTCACTTTAATGTCCATGTACTGTATGTAGCCGTGCTGAACATTATAAAACCAGCCGGTAATTACATCAAAATAGCTCTTCAGGAGGATTCTGATGTTTTGCCCTAATAACCGGCTCATTATACATGAGTATTTGATTGTATTTTATTCATTTGTGACCAGCATGCACTGTATCTGAAGGTGTTGTGTTGAAAAGAAGCACTGTCTTGCTCTCCTGAGTGTGTAAATGTGTGTGCTCGGCGCATGTTGGCATGAAGTAGGGCAGCTGTCTCTCACGGGACGCTCGGCAGTCCTACCTCTCCTCTTTCCTCTCATCACCCTCCCATTCTCCTCCTATCCTCTTCCTCGACTCCTCCCCTGACCTGCACACTCACACGGCCCCTACACACAAACACGGCTCCTACACACACACACACTCCGGCCCCGCAAGACAGAGGAAGTTTCTTCTGCACTTGCGTTTTTTTAACACTGACACCATCACACTCTCGAGAACGACACATCTTTCTCTTCTCTCTCTGTTTTGTCTCAGTTTCATCTGTTGATCCGTTGGTCGTAAAAGTTGTGTTTTCTGTCTCTGAAAGTCTCTACTTTAACTCTGCCTCAGTCACACAGACATCAGGAGGGAGGGCACACATCTGAAGCAGGTCAACAGATCCACCAACCCGCCGCTCAAAAACCACCAGAGACAGACGGAGGAGTCCAAGGAGCAATCCAAGGACCCCGGCTCGACCAGGAACAGCTCGCGTCATGCCCTCAAACCCCCGAATGGGGTCCCAGCCCATATGAACATAGACCAGGAGAGAATTAAAGACGACTCGGGCGTGAGGATAGACGGATTGCCAAATGGAGATGTTCATGGGGACAGTATGGACGGGAACTGTGTAGATGCGTCTCATGAGGATATAGACAGGAGCCAGGAGCATGTGGAGATAAAAACGGAGAAGGAGTTGCTTGTGGGGGACAGTATGCCTGAGCCGAAGGTAAGAGCTTTTTGTTTGTGTTTGTGAGTTTGGAGCAGTTTCTAGGCTATTTTATTAAACAAATTGTATTAAAGGTGCTGTGTGTACATTTTTGGAGGACGACAGAAATGCAATATAATAAACCTAACTATGTCTTCAGAGGTGTATAAAGACCTCACATAATGACGCGTTATGTTTTTCTTACCTTAGAATGAGTTATTTCTATCTACATACACCGCGGGTCCCCTTACGTGGAATTCACCATGTTGTTTCTACAGTAGCCCTAAACGGACAAACGTAAATTTCGTAAATACATTCTTCGGCAAAGAAGCGAAAACGCAATGACATCTTTGTCCTGTGTTAGCCACCGTAAAAGGAGGGGTTGAGTGAGCCATTGGTTGCAATTCGCAACCTCACCGCTAGATGGTGCTAAATTTTATACACTGGACCTTTAAAGTATTCAAACAATTGATTTTGTATTAATAAAAATGAAAATTCGTTCATATTTTACTCCTGCTCATGCCATCCTAAATGTATATGACTTTCGTTCTTCAGTTGTAAAAACTAATCTTTGATAATTCCTATATAAATATATCGGTCTGTTGCTAGTTTCTGTGCGACTCTAGCGTTATGTACTGTAAATGTTTGTTTGCATTTGACTGTGTTTCTAGAGTCGGTTGTGTATCAGTGGGCAACTGTTTTTCTGCACTCTGACATTAGCTATTTGACACCTCATGCCTGGCTGATCTATGAACTGCCTCATCTGCCAGTTTCACATGCTGATGTAAGACATTAGAGGCTGTTTTTGTGTTTTGTTCAACCTCCGGTCTCTTACGCCTGGTCTTCATTTCCTCTAAAGCAAACGTTGTACATTGAATACAAATGAATTTTAGATGTTGACCAACAAAGTGGTCTTTATACATAGGAATTATGGATCCTCAGTCAGGCACCGTTGCTTTTTGTTGGTTGTGCTTGTTTCCTCTCATTCGTCCTTTCATATCCTGTCCTCTCGGATGCATTTGAACAACAAGCCTGTTTTGAAACGCAGACGTCTGTGCCAAGAGCTGAACGTATTGGAAGGTAATTCGCGAGATGGCTTACTTTCATCAGCTAAGTGGCAGAGGACGTCTGAAATAGTTCGTCGAAAAAGGTCGTTTTTATGAGCTGAGGTTGGCGATTCTGATAAGAAGAGATCGACTGTGTGCTCAAAGTGTTGACAGACGTGACAAGCAGCGCTGTTAGTGGTCAAAGTGCACCAGGAAGATCGTATGTGCGTATGTGTGACGGTGAATGTGTGCGTGTGTATGGTGTGATGGAGAGAGAGGAAAACCGAATGTTATGGCGAGGTGAGGAATGTAGATGGAGAGGGAGTCAACCTGTGAATTCCCTTGACCTTTATGTCTGCTTCCCTTCAGCTATGAGAATTGTGCTGCTACAGTGTTAGTTCAGCAAAATCCAGCAGAAATGTCTTGTATAATTTAGCTTGAAACCAGCTTGAGGCTGAAAATGTTAGACGGTGTGAATTATTTATGGCTTGAAGAAGACCTTGAGTGTCACCATGAGAAAAGTTAGAAGACAAACTTGATAGATGCTTATGGGAGTCTCTCGAAAATCTTGTGGAATGTTTAATGTGGAAACTGTGTGTTTTGGGGAGTATTTTAGGAAGGTATATTAGATTTCTGAGAAGTTATGGCATTTAATTTATAGGAAACTATGGTTTATAAATAATTGTGGATCTGAATCTGATGCTCATACTCTTGGGTCCAATTTACAGAATGAAATTTAGTGGCATCTAGTGGTGAGGTTGTGAATTGCAACCAACGGCTCACTCCCCCTCCTCATTCTAAGGTAATAAAAACATAACGCTTTATTATGTAAGGTCTTTACACCTCTGAAAACATAGTTATGTATATTAATATTGCATTTCTGTCAGTAGATCCTCCCCAAAATTACACGTTGGACAATTATGGATTAGGAAAATTTAAATTCTGTCATAATTTACTCATCCTCATGCCATACCACATGTACATGACTTTCTTTCTTCAGCTAAAATCACTTTCTTCAGCTAAAATCTAATTTTGAAGCTAATTTAGCCAAACTGAGATGTAAACAAACAAAAAATGCATCACGATAACTTTAAATCTTATTGGTTCTCATGTAGTCTCAGTCTCAGACGTCACGCCCACGGACCGTTAGCTAAACGTCTGATGCATGAGGCAGACTTTTCTGGAAACACTTCAGCACGTTCTAAGTCGTCATCTGTTTGGTTGAATTTCACAGGATTTCTGGGAGACGTGCGTGTCGCGTTCTTTAACGGTCCGCCTGGAAACAACACAAAGCCGTCTGATCTAAGAAGTAAGGCGTCGTGTTTACAACGGTTGCAATAAGAGTTCATCACGATCGACTAAACACTTCATTCTTAAAAGTATGCGAGGTTCACGGCATAAACTTATAGTCATTGTTGTTGCTGTTAACTTTTGACACGTTCGTGAATGTACACCTGTCTGTTACTGCGGGGACATTTCCACGCCTCTAAACATGACGCGACACAAAACGAAACGTGATTGGTTGCTTTACCTGTCAGTCATATGGCCTCTTGGGCGGGCCTTGGCCGAAGAAAACCCTGAAAGCTTCCAGACCACGCGAGACTAGTTCTCGTGCCAAGCTGTTATATATGCTTGCTTCCTCACAAGACATGAGAATTCTTTCAGAGGTGTATAAAGACCTTCCATAATGAAGCGTTATGTTTTTATTACCTTAGAATGAGCTATTTCTATCTACATACACCACGGGTCCCCTTACATGGAATTCACCATGTTGTTTCTACAGTAGCCCTAAACGGACAAAGGCGTTTCGTAAATAGTCTAAATACGTTATCTCCTTCAGCAAAGAAGCACAAACGTGACGACATCTTAGTCCTGTGCAGCCACTGTAGTGCTTCGAAAGGGAGGGGTGAGCGGCGCGGTGAGCCGTTGGTTGCAATTTTGCAACCTCACCACTAGATGCCGCTAAATTTCATGCACTGTTCAAATCTCTTTTTCTTGTGTTTAGGAAACAAATGAACAGAAGCTCTACAAAATAGCAAATGAGCTTCTGCAAACAGAGAAGGCTTATGTCGCACGACTCAACTTATTAGATAAGGTAAGAGCTTTTAAAGTTTTCTAACAAGGCTGCACGTTCTTTTCAGAATGACTGACCTCAGTCTTAGGCCCCGAGCGGGAAGCCAGTTTTAGAGTATCATTATTCAATATAGCCATCTGAAAAGGTTAAACATAGTGTGTACACACACATACACTCACAGTCCTGTGACCGCTCTGTGCAGGTGTTTTGTGCCAAGCTGATGGAAGAGGCCAGAAAAGACATGTTCCCTTTGGAAGTGGTGAAAAACATCTTTTCCAACATCTCCTCCATTAACGCCTTCCACAGCCAGTTCCTTCTGCCCGACCTGGAGAAGCGCATGGGGGAATGGTCTGACTTCACTATCAGTCACTGTTTAGTAGTGCAATGTCTCGGAAAATGATCTTAACGGCAGGTCACTGTTTTCCTCCAGGACGTCAACGCCTCGCATAGGGGACATCCTACAGAAGCTCACTCCCTTCCTGAAGATGTACGGCGAGTACGTGAGGAACTTTGATCACGCCATGGAGCTGCTGAAGAGTTGGACCGATCGCTCGCCTCAGTTCAAAGCCATCATTCTGGAGATCCAGGTGATTATTGGACATGTACCGTCCTACGGTAAAACGTCAGGTGAGAATGTTTTGTGGACTCACATCTGCGTGTGTTTATGCGTTTAGAGTCAGGAGGTGTGTGGCAGTCTGACGCTACAGCATCACATGCTGGAGCCCGTGCAGAGAGTACCGCGGTACGAGATGCTCCTCAAAGACTATCTCAAGAAACTTCCTCAGGATCACACAGACCGGCGGGATGCTGAGAGTGAGTTCTGACGGAAAGCGAGAGCTCATTTAGTCAACACGCTGTGATTTTAATATGACACCCGGATGTGAAATATTGATTTTGTTTGCAGAGTCTTTGGAGATTATTGCCATGGCTGCCACTCATTCCAATACTGCCATTAGGAAAACAGTGAGTGTCTCTCACTATATTGCTTATATCCAAAGCAGTCAGTTGGCGAGTCTACCATATCTGAATAAGAAATCTCTAAAAGTGATTTTCAAACTGTTAATTTTAAATTCAAATACAATTATACCAATTGTGTAATGAATTGATATTTTCAGCTCAGATATATTATTTCTTTGGTTGGTGAAGACAATGCACATGTGTATTCTGTAGCAAATGAGGATGCCTTTGCAAAAAAAAATTTGAAAGGCAGTTGCGTAACAAAATCGTTTTTTAAGGCCATTTTATTCATGCTGATGTAGATTGAAACTGTACCGAGCCTCATCTCTTATAGGAAAACCTTAAGAAATTGCTGGAGATTTATGAGATGCTGGGTGAGGAGGAGGACATTGTAAACGCTTCGAACGAGTTGATAAAGATGGGTCATATTCTGAAGCTGGCAGCCAGGAACACCTCCGCCATGGACAGATATCTCTTCCTGGTCAGGACAAAATAACTCTTTTGATAGCGTTGGTTTTTATTTTGTCATTTATTGTATGAGTAAATATGGAACTATGACATATTTTAAAGATTGTACTAAACATAAAGCTGTATGTATACTGTATGTTTAATATCTGATATAGTTTTACTTTCAGTACAGTCTTAATATACGGTCAAGTTTTTCTTTTTAATGCTGGAGCTTCCTAAAAAAAATCATCTTGTCTATAATATTTCCCACAGTTCAACAACATGCTGCTGTACTGCGTTCCCAAATTCAGTCTGGTAGGGCAGAAGTTTACGGTGCGCACGCGCATTGGCATCGACGGCATGAAGGTGACGGAGACGTTCAATGAGGATTACCCTCACACATTTCAGGTTTCGGGCAAGGAACGAGCGCTGGAGCTGCAGGCCAGGTACAGACCAACATCTGGGCTCGACACCATTTCATCTGAAATGATATACAGTGATTAACTCTCTAATGTGTTTGACTGATCACAGCTCTGAACAAGATAGAAAGAGTTGGATAAAGGTAAGAAAGAAATATCAAGCATTATATAGCACATTATCTCTACCTCAAAGTCAGTTTGGATGAAATGTGTATTGCTGAATGTGTAAATGTAAATGATTGGTGTATGATTTACAATAACATTCTGTGTATTGTAGGCATTCCAGGAAACAATACACATTTTCCACCAGAAAAACGAGACCTTTAAATCGGCATCCAAAGAAGCAGAGGACGTACCGGTCAGTATATCGACGTCATTTCTTGTCACATGTAATTAACGTTGCTTACATTTAAACTGTGTATTACATTATGGCAAACGATGTAATGCAATATTTCAATCTTAGTTTACAGAATACATGTATTGTGTATACATACAATATACAGTATATTCAATTGTATATTATACAGTACAGCGACATGCATTGCACCATTTCTGAAATCGAGCATCACAAAAAACTTGCTTTAGCTTGTCTAAAATAAAGGTAGTATTTTACTCGGGTATTTATTGAGGCGAATTATTGAGTATTAAAGAAACAAAAATTTGTCGTCATTTACTCACCCTCAAAAAATCTGTATACATGTCTTTGTTCTGATGAACACAGAGAAAGTTATTTGGAAGAATGCTTATAACCAAACAGTTCTTGTCCACCATTGACTATCATAGTAGGAAAAATGACACTGGTAGTCAAAAGTGCCCCAGAACTGTTAGCTTTCCTACATTCTTCAAAATATCTTCTTTTGTGTTCAACAGAACAAATAAATTCATACAGATTTGGATCAGCTTGAGGGTGAGTAAATGTTGACAGAATTTTCATTTTTGGGTGAACTGTTCCTTTAATGTAGTGGTACACATTTGTTTATGGTAATATATTGGTGTAGGAACTTCAGATATCAGAGCTGGGAAAACGCGCCCCTCGCTGGATACGAGACAATGAGGTGACCATGTGCATGAAATGCCGTGAGCCCTTTAACGCCATCACGCGCCGGAGACATCACTGTCGAGCCTGCGGATACGTAAGCCTGCAAAACAAACATTTGGTCACGACTCGCATGTGTTTGAAAAGTATTGCATGTGCTTAAACGTCTGTTTGGTTTAGGTCGTCTGCTGGAAGTGCTCGGACCACAAAGCCACTCTGGAATATGATGGGAATAAGGTGAACAAGGTGTGCAAAGACTGTTACTCCGTCCTGACGGGTCACATAGACGGCGAAGAGAGAGAGGGCAAGAAGAAAGGCATTCTGGAGGTGAGCCTCTGACCTGTTAACGTTGACCTGAGATCTATCACCAACATGACAGCGGAGCGCTTGGAGAAAGTGTGTACGGCACACTTTAGTGTGAATAAAAATATTGCAGTATTTCCGAAAAAGAGACATGTAATCTTTATATATACAGTTACGGAAGAAAAAACGACATGCACGAACTGTTCAGGTGGGTTCAGAAACGGTAAGATGAGTTGGTGACATATAATTAATAAGCCAATAACAAACATTCAGTTAAAACGTTCAGATTAAAACATGATAATATATGAATCCTGTTTTTATGACATTGCTCACTAATAGAGTTTACATGAACTAATGATTTGTTTAGCATCGTATAATACAATAACGAAGCTTATAATGACGTTTTGAGATTTGTGCTCTGGTACGTTGCTGTTATAACATTCTGGTTTGGGAACACTTTAGAAGAGGGAACAAAGTGACAGTGTTGATCATCATTTTAAAAACACATTTGTTGTGATTTGTGTTCCTTTTTCTAAATTGTCACTTGATGCATCATGGGAACAAATTGTCACTTGATGCATCATGGGAACAAACTTCTGACAGACTTTGCTGAACTGCTCTTACTTACCACAAATACTGAAATGTGTGGTTTCTTTTAATTTCAGTTTTATTCCACTTAAAGTTGCTTTGGATGGCTCTCACAAAGGCTCAGAGTCAAATTAACCTCAAAAAACATATTGCGTGAAGAAAATTGGATTTTTATGGCCATTTAGAGATTTTGCATTGTGATGTATTCATGACTAATGAACACCCCAGATTGCAAAGATAATAGATGTTGAATCAAGTTTGACAATAACCAATTTCAACATTAAAACCATTATCTTTACTACAGTATCTCAGGCATTTCCCAGTTTTCATTAATGTAATGCTTTGCAGACCAGATGTTTCTCATTACCGTATGAATTTTGTTTGTTAAAATCAGTCCACATGAAAGTAGACTTTAGTTACAAAAGGTAGTGCTCACATTGTATATATTTCATAAGATCAAAATGTTGGTGTTATTTATACAATGCAGTCAATACAGTGTCATAATCACAATGCAAAAAAATGGTGGTCCTATCATTTTTGTTTTTTAATTTTGGGATGAAAAATGACGCAGACAAATGTTTAACAATAAGCATTTTAACAATGACCTCACATGTGTATTTGTATGATTTCTTTTTCTTCTGGTCACAGATTGAAGCAGCTCAGTTCTCAGGCAGCAGCATCATGTGCGGTTTCCTGCAGTACTGTGAAAAGAACAAACCCTGGCAGAAAGTCTGGTGTGTCATTCCCCAGAAAGAAGCTTTAGTCCTCTACTTGTACGGAGCGCCTCAGGTCAGCATCTTACTAAACCTTGATATTTCCATTTTCGCGCATCACTTCTGTTTCGTTCAAATGAACATTTACTGTCACATTCGCAGGATGTGAAAGCCCAGTCCACCATCCCCCTGCTCGGCTACCTGGTGGAGGACACGCCCAGACCTGCGGACCCTCCAGCGAGCTTCCGCCTATCCCAATCCAAGTCGCTCCATAGCTTTGCAGCCGAAAGCGAAGAACTGAAACAGCGCTGGCTGAAGGTGATACGGATGGCGGTGACGGGAGAGGTCGCCGAGCCCCCTCCACCCGAAGAGACGGTTGCCACAGAGGTCACACAAGAGCCCAGCACTAATGGCGTCTGAGTGGAGCGAGAGACTATTGCTTTTCAATTGCACTACTGTATTGCCAAGCATCAGTAAGAAAGACAACGTCTTGCTCACAGCATTTAAAAGCCATGGATGGGTGCACCCTCGAGTTGTGCTTATATTCTGTTTGGATACGAATGCTTTTATAACTTGGAGATTTAAAGGACCGCAAGCACGATGGATTTTAGGCTCCGTGGTGCTACTGGATTGGATTTTGAGTTTGCAAGGACGTGAGCACTTCAGTATTCATCATCACCGGCGATACTACAGCTGATGTTATCATTACACTGCAGCGCAATGTAAATATTGTACCATTATAAATACATGTTGTAGGTATAGAATATTGAGACGAAGATTCGGTTGTTGACATTGTAGCTTGTAAAGACGAAATCAGGACATGGACGCTCGCTAGGCTTCAATCTATTATAGACTGTGCTGTATGTTGCATTCGGTTGCAGATGAATCTGCATGCAATAAACAATCCTTCATATCACTGGGCCCGAGAAATCAGATCAATAATCTGTTTCAATATTCTCAATCACAGCTGCCATTGTTATCATAGCTCGTCATCATAAGCTATAGCCCATAGACTTGATGCATTCGATTTGATGGAGGAGGTGCTTAATAATATCTTTGAAGCCAGAGGATCTGATAACAAATCTTGAGTATTGATATGAAATAACTAGCTACAGGGGTGTAGGTGTTTTTGAGAATCGTCTTTTTGTGATGGACGTCTTTTTCTTTGCAATCATCTGATCAATTGGATAAGGAAGGTATAAGGTTAAAGGGACAGATCACCCAAAAGAGAAAATGTTGTCAAGAATTACTCGCTCTCTAGTCTAGTTGTTCCAAACCTGTATACATTTCTTTGTTTGGTTGAACACAAAGATATTTGGACGAATGCTTGGAACCAAACAGTTCTTGAACCCCATTGACTACCATAGTAGGAAACATTACAGTGGTAGACAAAAGTTACGTGTTGTGGATGTGACTTGTGCCATATCATCACCATTAATACCTATGAAACTAATGATTAAATTACTACTAGAGCACAAAACAGTTTAGTAGAGTACAAAATTCATCATAGATCTAGTCACTTTATTTTTCTCTCAAAATGCCACCCTCAATAGGACAAAAATGTGAGTCTTATTTGTTTTCTTTTTAAAAAGTAGGATTTTTATTATGATGAATTTGGTATGTTAAACTATGTTTTTATATACCATAATTGGATAAAACTGGTTTTGTGGGTTATAATTATGCCCCCCACTTCTTTCGAGTCATTCTGTGATCCAAACACACATGGCATAGCATCAAAGTTTAAGAAACGTCTGTCTGAGAAGCTCAAAAACGGCATGTTACTAGTTAGTTTCAAGGGAAATAATGGTCAAATAATGTTCTTTTTGTTTGACAAATAACCCTGCGTATGTGTCTACTCTCGCAACTCTGGAAAAAAAGTTCAGGCGCAAGATTTTTTGCTTTAACCCCTGACCCCAGAACTGTTTGCTGACCTACTTTCTTCAAAATAACAGACAAAAAAAACAAAAAGTCATTATTCCTACTATGGCAGTCTATGGGGGTCCAAGAACTATTTTGTTACAAGCATTCTTCCAAATATCATTCTCTGTGTTCGTTAGAATAAAGACGTATACAGATTTGAAACAACTAAAGGGTAAGAGTAAATGAAGACAGAATTTTCTATTTTTGGGTGAACTGTTCCTTTAAGAAGATGGTTGTTATTTTGTAGGTGATGCTAATTCTATGTGGGCTGCACAATCAGCTTTAATAGCCCGCTGGGGCGGAGTTTGTTCTTTAAATACTGTAATTATCATTTTATTTAATAATTTATAGAAGATATGCATGATTTTACATCAAAACATTTTCATTCCCTCCGTCGGTTCTGTTATTCAGCTCTGAATATGAATATTAAAGCAACTTAATAATTCATAATTAGCCCAGTCTTTTTGCCTTCTCTACAAGTTTCTACCACTGTGTCTATTGGAAGAAATACAGAAAATGTAAAAAGCTCAAAAAATACAATTTATTAATAGACTCCCATAGAAACGTGATGCGTCATGAGTGATTTGTATGTTATTGGCTGACTTTGAGTTGATGTGTGTGCTTTTGTTAAACTTGTAGTGCAAAATGACGCCATATTTGGATTTGGCTATGTGCCTATAATGTTTATAAACCACGTGCATACATTTTAAGGAGTTATTTCTATATCAATTGTACATGCATAAGTGTGCGCTTCATGGGCTAAACTTTATTTAAAATGATTTGAAACGATCCTTATCATGAATGTATCTCCCCAGAATCGCATCTACCCGTAAACCCAAAGGTGCTGAGAACGGAGGCCTCATCTTATACATACCAACTGAAGCTTACGCACTTTACTGTCTTCTATAAAGCATACCTTGTCAAATAAAACAAGATTATTCTGCAAGATGATTTGTGAAGCATTGTCATTTTGTAGCATTCGCAGATTATGCCAAAAGTAAAAAAATGTTACACACTAAACAGGTTGTCTGTTCAAAAGTAATTTATTTCCCATATTAGAAAAAAACAAAGACAGGGATAGCAAATGTATTTCATGACATTATAATGAAAACTGCCCCAAAAAAGGTTGTACATATCAAGTCTAAAGACACAAATATCACTATTTCTTAATGGCATATAAATATGTGCGTTTAGCCTTTGGCGTGGTGCACTAGACCCCGGATCCTGCGTGTCAAGGCTTGGATGAAGGTGTGACGAGAGCGGCTTTTACTATACAGCCCCTCGACCTCCAACAACTTCCTCTGTAGTGACTCATTGAAGCTGCTCGCCATGTCGCTCTGCAACTACACAAACAAGCACGCGTCAAGAATGTTACCCATCATCCTCTTGACAATGTGAGGTAACATACTGTACTACATGTAAAAAGTGCCCAAAGTATCTTTCAGGAACTCAACCCTGGTAAACGTATTCATTATTGATACTGGAACCATCACTTTTCTACCACAGAACATCTTTTGTAAAGGATGTACCTGCTCAAGGTCTTGTTGACTCACTCTTGACCCACTTAAACCTCTGTCGCCGCCAGCATCTACATAAGAAAAATGGAATTGTTTAGACTTACAAGACTCTAAACTCTTGGCAATTCATTCTTTTAGGAAAGATAGATGCAAGAGTCAGCCCACCTTTGTATACTGGAAGCAGTGATGTTTTGGGGTCACTTGGGGTGCAGTAGAGCAAGTAGAACTCCAGGTGACGCCATATCACAAACAGGCATGTCTCAATAATGTCTTCAGAGAGAAGTCAAGAAAAACTAAACAGTGTTGCCACCTCTTTGTGTTAATGTTACAGCTATCAAAAATAAACGAGTCAATGAATATGTGGCATAAAGCTTCTCAAAGGCAAACAAAACAAACTGGCTGGTGTGTGTTAGGATACAAGAGCAGAGAGCAAGAAGCTTGGCTCTGTTGTTGACTAACTGGACGAGTCGACGTTTGGCAAGCACATTTCTCTGCACCGATGAGATCTTCTCCACTCCAGCAGAACCTGACACCAGATCCTGACACAGCTGAAAAAACACAGATGCACAAACATTTCTTAACTCTTGAAGGGCCAATGTGCCATTTTTTGAATGGTCTACTGGCAGAAATGCAATGTAATATACATAACTATGTCTTCAGAGGTGTATAAAGACCTTACATAATGAAGCGTTATGTTTTTATTACCTTAGAATGAGATATTTCTATCTACATACACCGCGGGTCCCCTTACATGGAATTCACCATGTTGTTTCTACAGTAGCCCTAAACAGACAAACTGCTCTACAGAGCGTTTCGTAAATACATTATCTCCTTTGGCAAAGAAGCGAAAACGTGACGACATCTTAGTCCTGTGTCAGCCACCGTAGTGCTTCCAAAGGGAGGGTTGCACTGAGCCATTGGTTGTAGTTCGTAACTACACCACTAGATACCGCTACATTTCATACACTGAACCTTTAATACTTGTATAGATTTCATGTTGTTGTTACTTAGCTAATTTTTACAGGTATAGTGGACTATAGAATTAGTACAAATTTATGTAAACTTCATGTAAAAAGCCATAAAATGTATGTAAACATACTTTTGCATGTATTGGGGAGGAAGAAAACATGTACAGACAGGTAATTGACAAAAACTGTAAATGTGTCCTATGGTGTCAGCAAATATTGAGAAAAAAGTAACAATGAAGATAAATAGATCTCATGCCGTTTTATATTATAACTATAAATAATAATAATATAAAATTATTAACAGTTTGTTTTCAACATTTTTGCTATGGCACACCACAGGACACATTTACGGTATATCTGTCAACCACCCATGTATAGTTAATATTTGTCATTTACTTCTGATAAATAACATTATAAAAAGAGAAAGTAAAGAGAAAAATCTATGATATGGGTGAAAAAAAACAGTTTGAGGTTGAAAAACAAATAAACAAACAAACAAACAAGTAAACACTGAAAACGGGTGCCACATACCAATCCCACACAAAATATCAAATAAAAACCTTGTAATACAACATTTTCAAAACTAAATTCCCTACGTTAGGAATGTCACACTTATCCTTCGTATTCCATAAGACTTTTGATGTGTATACCTCCTTCAGTTCCTCTGGTGGAAGCTGTTCCACTCGCTCCAGCTTGCTCAGGCTCTGTCTGTGGCTGTGGTGGTATCGGAAGAAATCAGTGGCGCTGTTCTTCAGCAGAACAAGAACCAAACCTAGACTGGGGACTCGTGCGGAGGGCACGGCCACATCTGAACAGGGGAACAGAGCTGTTAGCACTTATTTTAACACTAGTCCGTGTGGTAGCAAAGCACAGGAAAAGTCTTCACCTGCTGGTTCACTGGCAGACGGGCTGAAGAGGCAGAGCGTGAACTGAGCCTCGGCTGAGCTCTGCAGGAGCAGCGTCTGGCAGTACTCCATTATATTTGCACAGATCTGACACAAAATCAACATCATTTACCAAGTCATTTACAGTGAACAACACAGAGCTACTGCAGCTTCACTGTGACATCACACCTGTTGCATGGCAACTTCCATCTCCTCTCTCTTCTCTGCAAGATCACCGGGGGCCACCGCATCCTCGAACTGCTTCAGGTAGCGCGCGCGATCCGTGCCCGCCAGCCGCACGAGCAGAGACAAAGACTGACGCTGAGAGACAAACAGACGAAAGAGTCAACGGTCTGCGAACACTACCATGTGCACGTTTATGATGTAATGCACAAGGCACTGTTGCTTCCTAGCATTCCCAGTATTTCACCTGGAATCTGCAGATATGTCCCCGAATCTCCATGAGGGCGGCACTGTTGATTTCTTGTCCTGTCTCAAGAGCTCCTGAAACACAAAACCAAGTACACATGATCACAGCATTGTCCGCCACATTTACATCGTTGAAGTCATAAAAAGACAAAAAATGAATGAATTTGACACAGCAGATTTTTGTAGTACCTGGAAGTGCCGTCTTGCTGACGATGGCCGTGAGCAGAGAGATTTCCTGCAGAGCTCCTGAGCTCATATCTTGACCGTGTAAGATGGACTGAATGACATCAGAGTAAACAACGAGCCACTGGAGGATCTAAAAGTAAAGACGCAAAATATTACAAACACAGACAAAACCATCACAACCGTTTCAAAATGCAAGAGCCTAAAAGTTACACGACAGTTCATTTCAAGTTTTAAACTAGACCCCATTGCAAATCGTGTAGCATTGCGTGATGGTTTACCTGTGCCGCCCCCTGCTGGTGCTGAGTGGTGGTGGAGGTTAAGATGACCCGCAGTAACCTCAGGGTGGGTAGCAGGATCTGTCTGTATCGCTCCAGAGGACTAGGAATAAACCCTGACGGATCTCTCTGTCCAAACACTCTGAAAGACAGATCAAGACATGCAGAATAAGACAAAAAGACCAGTGTGAAAACATCATTTCTTCGCATTCCAGAGGTCTCACCTGAGCGCATCATTCTGCGGGAGCATGTGGAACACCTGACACTCCACCAGCTGAGCGACCAGGCCGCAACGTAGCAGCTCCATCGCACCCTGCGCCGTCTTGGCCACACGGGTGAGCAGGGCCATTTTGGACTCGTAGATGTATAACGGTTTGAGGAGCGGGGACTGAGGCGCGAGCAGGGTCTGCAATGCCACGTCGTCTTGCCGCAGGCTCTCGACCAGCACTCGCAGGTAGCCGCTGTTGCACAGGTACACCAGCCACTGGTTCTGCTTATCTATGGACAACACCCTGTCCAGCACGGCCAGAGCCAGCATCTGCAAACAGACGAAACGTGTGATGGAATACGGAGCGAGCTGAATCATCGATCATATGATGCTGACATGTTCTTACCCTGCCGATCTCGTGCCCGTCGCAGGCATCTCTGCACACCACTTCCATTAAAGCCGTGCCGTAGCTCTCGATGATGGCCAGGTTCTCTCTCTGCAGCTTGGAGAAACAATCTTCCGGAGCAGTCAAGCGCTCCCACATGGATGTGCCTGATGTTAGCAAATGTATGGTTAAAAACACCTGCCCACCGACTACTAGCTTGAGGAAGCACATAAGAGCATGTACCTGTCTGCAGAGTCTCAGGCTCATCGGGTTTGTGGGTGATTTGCAGGTAGTAGAGCAGAGCGCCATAAAGATGAGCTCGCAAACGCTGGAAACCTCCACCTGCATGATGTAAACACACACCCCCCGGTCATTTAAGCATTTAAAGGGACAGTTCACCCAAACATTAAAAATCTGTCTTCATTTACTCCCCCTCGACTTGTTCCAAATCTGTAGAAACTTCATCCACTACCATAGTAGGAAAAATTGCTTTATACATTTCTTTGTTCTGTTGAACACAAAAGAAGATATTTGGAAGAATGTAGGAAAGCAAACAGTTCTGGGGCACTTTTGACTACCAGTGTCATTTTTCCTGCAATGGTAGTCAATGGTGGCCAAGAACTGTTTGGTTACAAGCAGTCTTCCAAATATCTTTCTCTGCGTTCATCAAAACAAAGAAATGTATACAGATTTGGAACAAATCAAGGGTGAGTAAATAGCAGAATTGAGATTTTTGGATGAACTTTCCCTTTAACTATTGATGTTCACGTTATTAAGCTGCCTACAATAGCAAAACTCTCTAACCTGTGCACAGGATAAAATCTAGCAGCTTCCTCAGGATGAGGTGAAGGGCCGAGTTAGCGATCGAAGCAAATCCTGATGCAGATCCGCTCTCTGGCCCCACCCCTTGCTGCTCTGACAGCACTGATTGGCTGAGATGTGCTGTTAAAGTAAAGACTGCCCCGGCAACAATCGGCATCAATTCTTCAGCAGCGTCTTCTGATAACACCTAAAGAGGGAAAAGAGAATCTCATCATCCAAAACAACCACAAAGAAGACACACCCACCTAACACATCATCATCCTGGACCAGCCATTATAAAGACTTCCTGGAAGATCTGTCAAACATCCAGAATAAACGTTTGTGTTTACATAATATATGTCTGTGTACTGTGCATATTCATATTGTATTTATAAAAACATACACATACATGTATACATATTAAGGAAATATTTATATGTATTTATTAGGGCTGTCAAAAGATTAATCGCGATTAATCACATTCAGAATAAAAGTTTGTGTTTACATAATATTTATCTGTTTACTGTGCATAATAATTTTGTATTTATTAACACATACACATCCATGCATATATTTAAGAAAAATCTAAATATTAATAAACATTTATATATCATTTCAATTATTGGTAAATATAAATAAATACATGTACATATTTCCTAAATATGTATACTTGTGTATGTGTTTGTATTTATAAATAGAAAATTAATATGCACAGTACATAGACATATGTTATGTAAACACAAACTTTTATTCTGGATGCGATTAATCGCGATTAATCTTTTGACAGCCCTAGTATTTATTTATATTTACATAGAAATGTTTATTGGTTTTGATATTTTCTATTTTTCTTAAATATATTCATGTATGTGTATGTGTTTATAAACACAAAATGAATATGCACAGTACACAGACATATGTTATGTAAACAAAAACTTATTCTGGATGCGATTAATCGCGAAGAATGCTTTGATAGCCCTGCTTTCTGAAAGTTAGCACTGACAAACCAACATAAACCTTTCTTTTTTTTATTGGCTTGTGGCATTTTAAAGAACACTCTCATTCTCTCCATCTGTTGTTCACACCTTGTCGTGCAGGTCTAACAGCAGGTCTCTGATGATCAGCTGTCGCTGGTCTGCAGGGATGAATTCTGAAGGGCAGGCTGTCAGGATGGTCTCCACCAGATTCCTCCAGCTCTGCAGAGCGTGACGCTTGGCGCTCAGACTGTGCCTCACGCGGTTCCTATCCACCACCTGCTGCAGGATTGAGTTCACCTCCTTTTACAGAAACAGACACCAAAAGAACCAATCATAATAAGGAAGGAGAACAGGAAACACAATTTTACTTCCTTAAAATATGAAAGATTAACCTCCATCAGCAGTGGCCTTTGACCGATGGCCGCCATCCCCTGCAATGCATTGATCTCTGCAACTAAAACTCGATGCAACAACTGCAAAGTGACAAAATATCTAATGAATATGATGCATGACGCGGTAGTAAAGAAAAATCACAACACACACAGGAGACACGCACGTACCTTGACATTGCAGACGGTGTGGCCCTGCTCATTGACGTGCTCACAGTTGGTGATGACCTGCTCGATCTGAGCACGCTCAAAGAAGTCCAGCTGTAAAAGCTCTGGAGCCTCCTGACTGAAGTCTATGGCATCCAGAACGCTCAGCAGTCTTCTGCGTACTGAAAAAAAAAAAATTCGTCAAAATCAGAAATCTTATTAAAGTGGAGAGTTCAACCAAAATCTAAATTTGGTAGTCAATGGTGGCCAAGTACTGCTTGGTTTCAAGCATTCTTCCAAATATCTTTCTCTGTGTGTTCATGAGAACAAAGAAATTTATGGAGGCGAGTAAATGATGACAGAATTTCTATTTTTTGGTAAACTGTTCCTTTAAGAGCCTTGTTAATGGGTCAGATAAACGTTTGGCAATGGTCACATTAACCATAAAACATTACACATTTTATTTCAGATCTTTTTGCCTTTAAGGTGCAGTTTGTATAAACCGCCGCTAGAGGGCGCACGATCAAAACAACAACAATGCTGGAATCGATTTTCTCACCATTTACAAGTAGTTGGAAACATTTGAGATATTGTAAGTACTCAGCTGAACAAAATATATAACACTAGTGGTTTTTGGATATTTTACTGCAAAATTGTTTCAAACTGCACCTTTAATGAAGAAATAGGAGTATATTTGATGTATAAAGTCTGTCCCCTACCTTTAGAGACGGTGCCAAAGTGCAGAAAGCCACTGACTGATCTGCTCTCCTCCTCCATGCCTATTTCTCCATCAGCTACAAATGAGAAACCAGCTCTTATGAAAGCGTTTTTGTTTTCACAGCAGGAAGCTGTTTTTTAGGAATAGTATTTCCGTGTATTACCTGAATGCAGTGTGTCTTGTTGGTCATCGAGGAGGAGGTTTAGCAATCGCTGTGTGTGAGAGCGCTGGCGGTTCAGTGATGTCACTCTGAGTTCGATGGCTGCCGTCTTCATCAACCACGACATCTGAGACAGAGCAGCGATGTCATTCCCTGTAGGACATAAACACGGTTCACTTCATGGAAAACATCTGAAACGCATTCCACATCTGTTTGATATCTAGACCAGTACTTTAACAAACTTTAAATATCTCAATATTGGTGTACTGGCTAACTTCATATTTAAATACACATACAAAAAAAGCTGTCTATTTGTCACGTGATAAGTTGCATGGCACTCACCTTGTAGAATAAAAGGCAAATGCTGGAGGTGAGAGAACAGGAAGTCCTGACTGGTCCTGAGGTATCTCATGGTGGGCCCAGAAGTGTCCGGGCACGCACACAGCAGATAGATCACCTGAAAAACACACCATACTCTTTACTAAAGGACATCACAGTGTTCAGAGGTAAATCATTTCACGTGGGAGATAACCGCATATACCTGATAGCAGAGTTCAGCCAGGTGAGGAGCTTCTTTGATGAGCACAGGTCCAGAGCGCCCCTCACTTCCTCTCTGAAGCAGACTGAGGATTGCATGCAGGCAGCTCCGCGGACAGCCGAGAACTCCTAATTCACCAAAACACACGTCCATTTTCAATACCGTTTCGTCAAAAAACACATGGCGGGATGTGTTTGTATTGTATTTGTATCGGACAGAACTCACCAGGGTCCTGCAGGTTGGTGGAGGATACTGGCTTCTTCACTTCGTAGCCCAGCAGATACAGACCCAGGTTGTGGCCCTTCAGCTCCAACGAGGTGATCAAGAGGTTCAGGATGTGGATCTTGGTCTCATGACGGATCCTGGCGACCCGTTTCTCAGGGTCTGAATCTAAGGCAAAAAGGGTCGTAGATGTCCACTTGGCTATTTAACAGAAGTGCAAGAGGCCACTTTTCTCTCGCTTCTTAAATAAACTGACAGCCTTCAATATTACTATATACTTATTATAAACATTCTTTTTAAATCAATGATAATCATGGTAATAACTAAATTTATGAAATTTCTAAATACTTTGTATAAAAAATCTATTATAACTTATATAATTAGTATATTCATTTTTAATATTGCTTATATTTAAATCTCACCATCTGTTGTCAGACCCTCTTGAGCTTCCTCACCGTCCAGACACTCCACAAATCCAGCCATCAGCTTCTGACTCACGCCCTGCTCATCACAAAACATCATTTACACTAAAACTCAATTCGATCAATCATCAATTCTGTATTATGAGTGCTTGAATGTGCTGATGGTCTAAAGGCGAGTCTCTTGCTGCGTCCCAATTCGCATACTATCTTTCCTAAATAGTATTCGAAAATAGAATTAGTATGTCCCAAATCATAGTCATAGCCGTGGGAACGTATTTTGAGCATGGGGTGCTGGGATGATTTTGACGTTATGAAGTTTAAAGGCGGGGTGTCCGATTTCTATTAGCCGTTGTTGACGTTCAAATCATCAAAACAAACACACCCCTACTCCCATCTTTCGCTTTCGAGAACCCCGGTCTCCTGTGCCGCGCTATACAGACTTCACAACTTACGCCCTGGAGTTGCTGTTTGAAATGGCGTCGTTTTTCCATAACAAAAACAGTACATACTTTTAGTGCATAGTATAAGTAGGCGAATTGGGACGCAGCATCTGGCTCAATGTCACACCTGGTCATGCGTGAAGTCTCCGACGAGTCTGGTCTGGATGTTCGGGTAGCGTGCGATGCGCCGCAGGATCTTGGCACTCTGAAATGCAGCCTCGGGGTTCGAGCTGCTGTGGTACAGGTACCTATGAGGGCCAAAAACACAAAAGCATTAAAACCCATATCATTGGGCTGCTAATGTAAGTGAATAAATGAAGGGCGAGGGGTCACCTGGCGATGTTGGTGATGTGATCGGCCCGTCGACTCTGAGCGCTGACCCCCTGCAGCAGCTGTTCCAGAGGTGACACCAGCAGTGATGTTTGACTTTGTCTCAGGATGTCCATAAACGTCACCTCCTTCTGCAGGGCCAGATCCAGTAAACACAGACAATGCAGCACTGCTTTCTCCAGATGTGTTTTACCTACCAAAAAAAACACTTATTATCACACTTGTATCATTTAAAACCATATTCACAAATCCATCACTTAAAATTAAAGTGCACGTTTGGGCCAAACATCAGCTTCCTGTACTAACCAGGGAAGGGGGCGTAAGTGTCCAGCTGGCGAGCACCCTCCTCTAGGAGACTGAGACAGAGAGAGAGGATGGCCGAGTCGTTCAGCAGGTGGAACATCAGGCTGTGTCCAGGCGGCTTATGGGCCAGCACCTGCTCCCCCTGTAGCTCCACCATATCCTGCAGGAAGTCTGAAGCCTGTGGCTCATACTCTTTCAGAAGTTTATGAAACACCTCCAACACGGCATCAGCCACCTCCCACTACAGAGAAAAAACCCAGGTTGGCAAAATGCTTTTGTCATTCAATGAGGTACAACCGGAAGCTCTTTCGAACCTTTTCTGCCGGGCGGCGGTAGGCCCGTGTGGGGAAAGCCAGAAACACGGAGTCCCGCAGGAAGTCAAGATAAGGCTGGAACCCAGGAGCACGCAGTCCTGCTCCGAGATTGACAGGAAGCGCACTCTCCACCAGAGTACTGATCAGATGACAAAAAGCTCTCGTCAGGGGATATTCCTCACAGCTCGATTCGATCTCATTCAGCTCCACCTACGGGACAAAACAAACTTAGAATCACAGTAACAACATCCAGTTCTATATTAAGACAGGAAATGGAGAGCTCACCTCAATCCCGGCTGCCTGCCTCTGTCCAGGGGCTTTGTGTGTCTGTAAGACCTGAGGAAAGATGTAACATAACATTACAAAAACAGAAATAAAATCCAATCTATTTGAAAGTAGGAACAGTACAAAAATGAATACAAAACGAATCTGACTTAAAAAGTATATGGTTTATTAAAGGGATAGTTCACCTAGAAATAAAAATTCTGTCATTATTTACTCACCCTCTTGTCTTTTCAAACCTGTATGACTTTCTTCCGCAAAACACAAAAGAAGATATTTTGAAGAAAGTTGGTAACAGCGATGGCATTTACTTCTATTGTATGGACACAAAACCAGTGCAAGTCAATGGGTACCACCATTGCTCGGTTACCAACTTTCTTCAAAATATCTTCTTTCGTGTTCTGCGGAAGAAAGTCAAACGCGTTTTTAAGTGACAAGAGGGTGAGGAAATGGTGACAGAATTCACATTTTGGGTGAACTATCACTTTAAAACTTTCCTCCGGTCAGATGGGTTTTTGTTTACCTGTGTATACTCCAGAGACTGCCAGAGGGAGGCTGCGATCTCAGGGGATTTGCCAAAAGCTGCAAGAACATGCAGGATCTGACCTTTTAGCACGGGCTGAACGCTGCACTGCAGTAAACCCAACATCACCACCACAGGCGTCCACTGCGGATGCTCGCAAAGAGCCAGACGTGCATTTTCACTCTGTTATACAATAGGAAATAGAATAAACACGCATGCAGACTCAAAGAGTAAAGTAACAGCATACAATCATTTTGTACATGTGAAATACCCATGTGATGATAGTGGTGAGCAGTTGGAGGAAGGCAGTGAGGCCCTCCAGCTCTCTCTGAGTGATGCCTCTGATGGGCAGGTGGCGGTATTGCGTGCTGTCGACGCTGGGCACGTCCCGTCGCAGGTTCTCGTGGTAGAGCATGAGAGAGTGGAAAAAGTGCTCCCACGACACAAGACTTCCAGACACGCCTGTCTGACGGTTCTCTCCTAAAACACCGCACAGAAATATATAAAGTAGTAGAGTAGTAGAGACATCCCACAATGCTTTACAGCAGCACTCATATGGGTTATGCTCTGAAGGTGCACTTACCGTGAGGAGCTCCATTGGTTTTAAGCAGACTGAAACAGTAGTGAGAGCACTGAGGACCATTGGCGAGTCCTTTCAGCATGCGCAGGTAAGGAATGTAAAGAGTAGCAGGAAGCAGGTCGCCCATCTGACGCACAAATTTGGACAGAACCACCTGAAAAACACACACATAAATATTGATCTACATTTAGTTTCCTGGAAGGCACTTTTATCCAAGAGATAAAACAAAAACCCTCACCTCTGTTTAACTAACGTTTTAACACAAATACGTTAAACACACCTGTTTGTGAGGAGGTCTCTGCAGAGCTACTCCAAGAAAAGATCCGGTTAGTGAGGTGTGCTGAAGTGACTCTGAAGGACACCAGAACTCAAGGGCCAGTTCTAACCCAAATGAATCTTTACTGTAAAACTCTCCTATCTGAAACCGAACAAACAAACAAAGTGTTAATACGGCATTCAGCGCCAGGTTTAAAACGGCTATATGGCGCAGTACGTAATGCTTTATTATAAGTATTATTTCTAATAATTGTTATAAAGAAAAATATTTACTGTATGCGATTTTTAGTAAAAAGCTAAATTATTCTTCTGATCATCATTTCAAGTCTTTGTTATATGTGTTAAACGTAAAGGAACGCTCACGAGGATCATGAGGTGTTCCAGGTCCTTGCGTAGAGAGGATGGTGGCTCACTGCCCATCTGCAGAGCCATGTGGATCAGTCGAGCATCCTCGTCGGCACGGTTACGCAACTGCTTTATCTGCAAAGAACATCAATCATTTAGACTTCAAAACCCCCATTTGTGACATGAAAACAATGTATGTATGATACTTATTCCCAAGCAGGAACAAATATGAGAATTTCTATATCTTCTACCTTCATGGGCATGAGAGCCAAGAAATCAGTAATGATGGAATGAAGTCGGCGAGTGTAGAATTCCTCCTGGCTGAAGCCGTCACTTCCCAGAATGCCCTCTGTCAGGAAGAGGAACACGCCTCCCAATAGGGCCTGGTCAGCCAGGGCTTCATCTGCCTCTGTGAACTCCACCAGAGCTATAGACGGAAATATTTGAGCTCTTAGTATATCACACATATCGGTGTGGATTTCGTAGCACTTATAACCATGGAAGATGTGTAGATACCTGCACCCTGTGGAAGTTGTGACAGGGCCCTCAGAGACAGAGCCCAGGCCAGCTGCACCACCGCTTTCAGTCCCGGTAGTTTCCAGGCCTGACCGTTAACAAGCCGACTGTGCACAGCCGCCACATACTGTTTCTCTGTGAGTAACGGCAAAGCCTGAAGAAAATCTGATGGCACAGTTAAAGGTTAATAACATTTTAATAACTTATAACACATTAAAAACTATTGTATGATGTAAATGAATATACCTTGAAGTGTTAAAATAGAATATAAGATTAACCAAGCTTTATGACTTACTCGAGCTTTTGCATTAACCAAAGATAATGTATAGAACCTTTTTAAGTAAAATTATATTATTTACACACATCAAATATAAAACAGTAATTTAGTATTTACAGATGTCAGATACCACACCTTCTCTATCCTCCATTCCTTGGTCCAAAAAACTAACATCGAAGCAATAAACCAAGGCCATGACTACAGCAAGGTTGACGCTATCCAATGAACCGTCAGCTTCTGTGGTGACCGTCTCCAAGTAATCAATGACAGCGAGGGTGTAATCTTTGCTTAGGGGTGATTGGCACGTCCAAGCAAACAAACACTCTGCCAATGACTGTCGGCACTCTTTGATGAGGTCAGATACCTGTACCACATAAAAAAACCATTAAACATTTGCATAATAAGCAATGTGAATTTGAAGGGAAGGCTAACGTAAGATTGACCTCTTTCCTGTGTTTCTCGCTGCCGAGGCCGCGCTCCTTCTGAAGCCTCTCAAACTCACGGGTCACGCTGATCTCTGAGACCAGGTTTAGGATTTGTTTGGTCAAACCCTGAGCCATCAGTTCATCTGTGAATCGTGTGGTCAGATGCACCAATTCAGGACTGTTGGGGAAATAACGACAATAGAGAAACAAAACTGTTAGTGCAGTAATGGATTTTTGTACAATTCATGTGGAAAAAATAGCAGTATGTTTTAAATGCGTTTATTACATTTTTATAAATGGAAGTACCAAAGATCATGTTGAGACCAAACTAATGAGATTTCCAGAAAGAATGGGACACAAACCTTAAGTCAAGAGTGAAGGTCTTCCCATGTCTAGACTGGATGAGTGTACGAAGGGAGTTAGCCACACAGCGCTTGCCATCCCAGTAAAGGAGCACGGCGACCAGACCTCGAGTCAGTCCAGGGAAGTGAGGCTGCTGATGCTCTCCTAAACGAACATGTAAAGATCCAATATGGGCAAAGCTATAATAATAATTAAACTATAACTATTGCTTCTTTCAACAGAAGTTAATGTTTATTTTAAGAGGGGCTTTACCTGCCAGGAGCAGTTCTAGGGCAGCTAGTTCTCCCAGGTCAAAGAGGTCACTAAGGATGAAGGTTTCTGCGATGAGCTGATCTGGAAGGAGTCGTGCTCCTTGCTGGCCCTGAATAGCAATGCCTTCTGTACTTGCCTTCCGTAATTTGTCTCTCTGTTCTGCACTCTTTGGCTGTTTCGAAAAATAAACATGACTATATTTTACAAGAAAAACTATCATAACGTTTTGCTGTTGAGCACGACTCTCAAATCAGGTTGATCGTTATTTGCATGAAAAACAAGAACGTTCCAAGGTTCATTTTCATTTAATACTCGAAGCCATGCCAGGGCACACTTTCAAAGTATATGGGTCACTATATAAGTTCAGAAAAAAGGTCAGCTCTAAAATGATCTGAATGTACATAAAGGAAAACCTACTGGGTTTTTGAAGAGTGACAGAAAGAAGGGCTTGTGTTTCTTTAACTGCAGATCTAAAAGATGAACACTCTCTGGTTGACGTCTCCATACGGCCCCTTCCACAGCTTGGAACAGCTCTTTCAGTGGACCCCACAGACTGGCTCCTGCAAAACATGACAAATCAAATACACAATTTATTAACATCAATTCTTCCGGTAAACATACTCGATCAATGGGATGCGGTTGTGTTTTGTAGGATTAGATTGTCATACTGTATTATTTGAGTTGAAAACAAAAAAACAACTAGTTTTAAAAGCTTTAACTAAACTTGGATATTATTTGATATTTGTTGTAAAGCATTTGAAGTGGACAGCAAAACACTCCCTTTGACACGCACAACATAAACATGTTTAGTTTGATCACTCAGAGCAGATTACACCAAAATGTTTTTTTTATAATTTCACATTTAATCGTAACATAGACAAATATAATAATACACAAATGCAGATTCACATTAGTCAGATACGTTCATCGTTTTTAAAAATGAAGATAAGAACAACGAGAACAAAATATGACTTTGTATATTTATTTAAAATCGATCACTTAAAAGTACTATAAATAACATGTATGTTCACTCTGCAGCTAAAACATGAAACATGATTTTTAATGGACTTTCAGCATTTACTTGAACGCAACATTCAATTAGAAAACTGAATTTTGGTTGAAATGCCAAAAGAAACTTCTGACACTAAATGAGACAATCTCAGAACAAGGTATTTTGAAAAATGTATGAAATACAGTTAAAATAAGACACATATTTATACCTGAATTTACCGCCATCTGTGCCGCCATGTCCGTAGCGTGACTGAGCTGCCCGTAATTTTGCCTGTTTGAAAACATAACTTTCGTTTTCTTTTGCAAAGAGATTATTTCATATTCACGTTGCTATAACATTCATTAACGTATTTTTATTTGATTATTTATTTGTTTTTCGCAACATGGATTCGGTTTTTGTATAGGGTAACGAACAAACAACAAATTTAACTGAGAAAATAAAGTGGTAGAACAGACACGTTTCAAGTAGCCTTGAAGTGGGCTTATGTGGTCCGGTCTCTGATTGACGAGGAACTCTGATATAAATAATACTTTTCTTGTTTTAATGCATCATTGTGTATACCTCGTAGTAGTTAAAGTTTGTAAACATAGTTATTTAGTTGTACATCATGTGTAGGCTGCGGCTAAGACAACATGTCGCGCACGACGTGGTGGTTTTCTCTTACGTTACAGGGAAGCAGCGTTTCGAAAATAGTATGCTGCGTCGGATATTTATTTATGGGATGCCGTTTCTTGCATTTATTAGATTTTAACATTTATAAGGTCATTGTGTCTCTAAAAAGAATATGTCCACTTATTTGAATGTGGCTCCGGAAGAGTCTGCTTTGTGTCTGTGAGCCGTCGTGCGCCCTCTACAGTTGATAAACAGTGTTACAGGTCTTCTTTATTAACTAGAAATCAATGGTGCTGGCTGGATAAAGGGTACCCCACGTGTTGCCTGCCAGGACAGACTGTGTGGACCTGTTACTTACGAGTATCACGCTGCTACCTCTCATCTTTACTATGCAAATTTTATACCCCCCTTTTTTTTAAATACATACCATAGTCTAAGACTCATAAAATGTGCAAAAGAATGTAAATAGAATGTCTGAATAGGATTTTTTCTTTAAAGATGCACCCTTATTTCATAAAGAATGTTTTTTAGAGACCGTAATCAATACATCATATTTTGAACATGATGTCAGAAAGTGAACATTTTTCTTTAGGACATAATGCCCTAAAGAGTGTGAGATAATCCAGAGCGCCCTGCTCGACAGATATGGCAGAAAACAGATTATTCTTGTTATTTCGTGTTTTGTACAATTTAAAACCTTCATACTTTCACAGTCTTTAACTTAGTTCTCTTAACCCAATTTCTACCAGCTGTCCCACATTGCAGTTATGTAAGAAATGAGAATTCACAAGGTTTAGTTTTGCTTTCATTTCTACTGCTTATTTAAAGCGGTTTATTTATATTGTGAATGACCGCCTCATTCTCACATCACTTAAGCACTGTTTTCTGCACTGTCAAATACTAATAGAGCAAAACATCACCTTCACTTTAAAGTCATGTATTCTCAATGTTTATTCCTTTTAGAAGGACAATTTTATTTTGTGGGATGCACAGATGCCAGATGACTCAACAACTCCTACCTTGTTTTCTTCATTCAAAGTTTACATTCTCTCATTCACTTTTAATACGGAGTAAAGTTCCTTTAGAAGACGTTCATTTGTATAAATTATATCCAATCTGTAGTATTACTTGCACTAACTGGTCATATAGACATTGGAAAAAAGAATTCAACATGATAAAATAATATTTATTAAAAGAACGTTTTAAGGGAACACAAGGAGTGGTTATTTATTGGCTCAATACACAAAACCATGTGTCTCTTTTCATTTATAAACATCTTAAATGTTCTCTTCTAGCTTTTCTGATTGCAAACGGCTACCATTCAAGAGAAGAAAAATCAGATGTAACATCACATTGAACTAAAATGAATTAACTTATTAGTAACATATTCATTTTAAAAAAGGTATAACAAAATATTTGTAAAGAAAACTCACGAACCTAGAACTAGTATTGCTTATGAGCAGAGGGATCGCACATATATTACAATTTATAAAAGCAAACATGGTGCGTCACATGAGCAAAACTTGCAATGAAATTTCCTATTTAGTTTACGTTTCAGTCACCAACCAAGAGGAGAATGTGATTCTTGGAAATGAAGAGCCCTTACGCTGAACATAAATAAAAGCGTATTCTTTTGGCTTGAAAGAGTCCATCCAGTGTCCCGTTTCGGCTTTTGAAAATAAAAATAATAGTAAAAAATATGTGCCCCTCCAAAAAAACAAACAAATGGTTTTGACTGTGTTTGTTCCGCCATGCATGTTCTTTGAAGCCAGTCAACCAGTGGCAAAGAGGCCGCAACCATGTGCCAAGAGTTCATGTATGCGTGTTATTTATTCTTTAATCCTCTTTATTTGTGATGGTTGTTCAGGAAAAGAGGCGAGTGAATACTGGTTGTGTCTTGCAAGCAGGCAATAGGAACCCTTCTAGTCACTTGTTTCACAGGGACACATGGGGGAGGAACACCAGGAAATCCCCACAAACCACAGTCTAGTTGTCACGTCAACACGCATGCCACGGGAACCGTTTCTAAGTGGCACGTTCCTGGCTATCCACCTCCTGTTTGGTTCTTCTTAGATTGCTTTTCATTTTGACGAACTCTGGAGTGTTTTCCTGCTCCTCTTCCATCTTCTGTTGTTCCAGTTCCAGCTAAATGGAGAAAAAAGATGGTCAATCATTTCTGGATATACTAATAATGTGTGTGCGTGTTATGTGGGAGGAGACCTGCCTGTTCAAGTGTCTCTCGTCTCTTCATGAGCTCAATCTCAAGGTCTGATCTCTTCTTGTGAGCCTCCTGCTCTTCTTTCTGAGACTTCATCACCTGTTCTCTCTTCCTCCTCTCCATCACCTTCTGAAGTTCAGGTTTATTCTGTGCCGCAAGACCCCTGCAAAAAAGAAAAACAGGGAGACAACGGGAGAGTCAGCAATATTATTTTTGGTTATTATTAAGCGACAAACCCATGACGGCATTTTTCACTCAATGTTATAGATCAGTGGAGACGAGAATGTAGCACAGTTTAGAGATAATAATCCATGCCGTTACATAATGAGCGTGTCGACTGTGATCTTCTCTGTGAAAATCCTGATTGCCCCACATAATGTAATCCGGTATGATGGATGGATGACTTGGTGCATTTTATAGTTAGAAAATGGTAAGTATGGCTAGAGTATTTTGCTTAGTTGTGTAATACTTGACCTCATGTTTTTCAAGACTGAAGGAAGTTCAATATATTCATATAAACCAAAACTGAAACACAGGTTGATGCAATAACATTTAGAGAGCAGATGCATTTAAAAATAGAAATGAAGGTAAAAACAAGATCTAATGTAATTAGAATGGGCACCACTAGTGCCACCAAACAAAATGGCAAAAATAATTTACATTTCTTAAAGGTTTCAAACAATTCTCTTCAAGCCGTTGGTCAAGAAAACAGTAACTTTGACCCTAAATAGAGAAGCAACCTTTGTATGGTCTACTTACAGTATTGTCTGCATATTACAAAAATATCAAAGGATAATATAAAAAAATAAACAAAAAAAAGTCAAAATTCAATCAAAACCTGTTGTATTTTTGCATCTATCTGCATATTTTTGTCTAGAATTTGCAAAAATGTTTTCTTGGCATTTTATCAGTCAATTTCCTGAAACGTATTGATACATATCATAGATCTATCTATTCTGTTCAGTTTCTATCTATTCTGGGATTTTACTGGCTGATATATTTGAAAATATATATTTCTGACCATATCCCAGCTCTAATTCATGGCAGAGATTAGTAGCCTTCTTTCTCATTTTGTTCGTTCGCCAAAACTTGTAGACCTGTCTAGACTTGTATAAAGACAAAAAAGGAAATGATGAGAATATCAGAGCTTTGGACACATGAGATACAGTGTTTCAGCGGTTTGGCCAGAGGTTATATAACAATATGCCTCAGAGGTGGGAATACCCCAAAAATTCTGAACACCTCTCCCAGCGGAGACTATAAACACAGCTGCCCGTCCTTATTTTCTGTGTCATGTCACTAATTTACGTTCAGAACATTGTGTCACTTTCTCCCTCCTCCATTACATTACAATAGCTTGAGAAACTCATATTGCACTGTGTGCTTCACATTTCCACTTGAAAACAACAGCACGTCAAACATTAGTAACACACAGATGTTTGGCTAGTTATTTACAGCATATATGAGCTGTGGAAATAATAAAGGTGCTTTTAGTACCACAAGCCTGATAAGAGGAATCAATCAGAAACTGGAAAACCATGACACTATTTATGGCTTTACAATTCAGGTCATATTTCATATTGATTACATTTGTATGTCATACACGTGATTTCGTCTGATAAGACTATAGTTTACTTTCCATCACATTTTCTTTAGAGGTAAACAATGCATTGGCTCTGTAAAACGGTCTGTATGTTATATTATAGGACATAACCGTGCATTTAAAATGAACTTTTGAACTGACCAATGGTTCGACACTATCAATTTAATGGCTCTATCTTGGATGGAAAGATTGCAATCTGCTGTTTTGTGAACAGAATAGCCCACGTATGACTAAATGAAGGTAAAAGCAATTACAGGAATGGCAATGTATGCAGTCAGGGATTACATAACAGTACCGGTTACTCATCACAGCTGGACAAAATAACTTCAATGTGAGAAAGAAACTAAGAGGAATAAAGATAGTAAAAGAAAGAGAAACGGGTTGGCCTTGATTACATAAAAGAGTCCGAGCTCACTCCTGCCCCCCACCCCAGACTCAATGCATTATCTAATATATGATGCAACAGACTATATATAGTGTGACCTCCATCACTCTTTGTTCTTTACCTTCTGGCCTGGCTGTAGATTTCGTAACATTACGAGTATCCAGACACACTTTGAGTACTTGTGTACAACAGGGTGGGCAAGAAAGAGGGGGGGGCGAGAAAGACAGGGAAAGAAAAGGGTGGGCTGGATGTCTAGGGGATGATGTAATCCTTCTTATGTAACTCTAGATCTTTTAGCATCTCTCCGAGCACCACATCTGGAACTAATCCCATTTAGATGATGCTAATGTTCTCTTTCCCAAAAACAAATCGTGCACTTGCAGTCAAGTATGTGTCGGTGAAGACTGAAACTGTAGCCTCTTCCGAGTCTCTGTATAATCTCCAGGCTTGTGTTTTCCAGACCTTTTTCGTCTTACGCACCCTCACAGCCCCATCAGGTGGGCTCAACCCGCCTTTCATAAGACTAAAAAGGAATTATATTTCATATTATTCAGCAGCACAATATTGTGGGTAAAAAACAGACTCACTCAGTAGCTTTCCATCTCCCTAAAAAGATACCTGAGCTTCTTCGTCTTGCACATGTTGAGATCATTCTGGGATCAATCAGGGAAAATGATATGTGAGAAAAGGCGAATTTACTTTGAAAAGAAACCCAGATGGGACGTTTAACAAAAGTTAAGTCATTTGCAGTCTTTGTGTGGTGGGATTTCAATAGCATAACCTGTATCTTTATCCACACAATACCTAAAATGTGTTATTTTGATCTCATTCTGGATATAATTAAGCATTATCATTGCAATAAATCCAAATAAAACGGATAAATCATTCATATACACAAATAATTCCTATAAAAGCATCACTTTTTTTAAAAGCAAGTAAAACCGGTGAGTATATGTTTGAAGTGATAGTTTACCTTAAAAATATGAAAATTATAATTTACTCACCCTCATGTAATTTCAAACCTTTATGACTTTCTTCTGCAGAACACAAGAAGATATTTTAAAGAATTTTTGGTAAAAAAAACTCATTGGACTTTATTGACTTCCATTGTATGGACACATTTCTCAAAATATCTTCTTTTTGTGAAAGAAATTCATTTTTTTCGGATGGCATCAGGGTATCCCTTAGGTACCTCCTGTACCCAAAAGTATAAAACAAATTCCACAAAAATGTACCATCATTTCTAACATAAATGTTAATGAGACTTTTTATACAGATTCACTAGATTTGATTCCTAATGTGTCTACAATATTTCAAACACAGACTGGCATGAGAACAAACAACAGTGGTATGTGAGAATAAATGGACAGGAGTTTATATAATCTGTCTGCGTGCGTGTTATTGGCAACACGAACGTCTTGTGCTGTGACTAATCAAAGCTGCGAGAACAACTTCAACCTCCGAGGAATCTTCCTAATAACTTCCAAATGAAAAAGGACGTTTTACATTATAACCCGCATGTCTCCTCCCATGCTGTTACAATTCATCAGCAATGACTTTGAGAGGGAGAAACACATACACAGAAATGCCTCGAACCCATGACTCAAACAAACTTATTGTTTCCAGTGCATGTTTTCCTAGTCCTTGTCAACCTAGAAACAGGCCACAAACACAGACAGACCAGTAAAGAGAGCCTCCTAGATAGCATCATCTGTCAAGAATCCATTTGTTAAATATGCAACAGCAGAAGACATCTGTAAATGCCACATTAGCATCCATGTATTGCAGAGCTCTATATAATACTTGTTTTTGATTGGTCAATTGGATGTCAAATATCATTAAACTGTAAAGTCAAATCATTTATTGATATGGTAAGAAGCTGTGTAATAAGATGGATCAATAGCAGTAACAGGTCATCATCGGAAAATAAACCCCTTATGAGTGTTCTAAGATTTCGCAGTTTTATTCAAGGTTCGTGATCATCCTGTCTTGGTTTATTGAACTAATGATTAGCTAGCTGTACATTATTCATCGGATAAGAAAAATGTATGCAATGAAGACTGGTATCGGCTTCTCCATAAAATCCTCAATATGGTAACAGAGTTTATACTGTATATGGTCATATGGGAACACAGCGTTATCTGAACAAAGCACGTCCGCAGTGAAGACGATAATGACACTGCATGAGGAGAAAAACAAGTCTCGAATCTCGAAGATGAGATTAAGACATTGTGAGGAAAACTATTATGATGAACGAGGTTTAATGTCAAAACCACAGGAGTCACCTTTTCTGGTTCATGAGAAGCTCTCTGTGCAAGTCCTGGTGGTTTCTGGAAGTCTTCACCGGGTTGATGAGTTTCGTGGGTTTGATCAGCTCATCACTGTCCCCGTCCATGTAGTCCGGCTCGGCCATGATGCTCCGCACACGAGATAATCCCTCTGGTATTTCTGTCGGGTCCAGACCTGAGAGAGAAACAGAAATGACACCATGATTTTGAAACATTAAACCTCGTCAATTATAAGAGAATTTGTGGGCATTTTTTTATTTAATAAAAGGCAAAGAACCTCAACAATGTACTGAGAACCGAACGTCCTTCAACAGTGCATACAGTACATGTTCTATTATTACCTTGTAAACATACAGACTGCACACATGAGTAGAACACGGAGCTTTATCATAATAACAATTTATCAATCAACGCTTTACTGTTTACAAAGATAGCAACATTTACAACCAACTCCATTAGTCACATAAACGATAGTTTATAAAAGGGTCAGTTCTGGTCCTTGATTCTGATTGGCTGAGCCGAGTTCGTAGCCGTTATAAAATACCCCGATTTATAACGGCTGACCGCATTACATAGCCTAAATGTCTTTTTATTTACTTTATTTTATGAAACCATGCTACGCATATGGAATATCCGTTTTATAATGCAATAAGCCCTTTCGTGCCACAACGCCCTTAGCTGTTATAAAATGCACTGTAACCCACTGCTTCTTGGGGCTTATTGCTTTATTTTAATATGATATATTTATGATAATGATTATTAAATAATGAAATCTAGACTTTTGTTTTCGATGATACTTGCATTGCAATAAATGAATAAAGGTATTATTCTCTTACCCTTTAATCTTATCGTTATCATGCAAGAATAGACAATAAATCCATGTGACATTAATCTCACATGGTTGTGATGTTTCCTCATTTTAGCAGACACTTTATTTCCAAGCGATTTACAATTAATAAATAGAATTATTCATCATCAACTGGTTTTTACAAGTTCTGCACTAACAAAGCAAGCAAGCATGTATCATTTAGAACTAACATTTTGCCAATTAAAAAGCTGTATTTACTTATGTTAAACTTAAACGTACACTAATCTAAATACATTATAGTGCAATAGTCCTCAGTAAATACGACAAAAACAGAAACAAATACAAAGTGTGTGACCCAACTATGTTAAAGAATGCAGATTTTTTAATCTCAAATCTCACCTGGAAGGACTGGAAACACGGGGTATCTAAACATGGTAGTCATCTCTGCGTCTGAATAAAACCTCAGGTAAGCGCAATACTGTTCTAACTGAATGAAAGTCTCAGCAGCTCTGAACGTGTGGGAGAGATGTGCTCTGTAAACAGCGCTCTTCTGACTCCGCCTGATGTATTACCCAACAGCCCTCCCATCCCTCAAACATCTCTGGTAATCTTTCATCACTTGCGAAATATAAACATCAAAGAGTCTAGCCTCAAATATACGCTGATAACACGATAGACACTCCCAAAGCAAATATTCAAGCAGTTTTGCTTCCAGATATGGAAACATTTCAAACGGTTACTGTAGTGAGTTTACACGTTGATTCATTTAGGAAATGGATTACAGGGCTGTAGTTAAGCACCTTTACAGACATTGTTATTTTATTTTAGAACAAGCATAACATAAACATAACAGTATAAAATAGGGAAATGACAGAAAACGCATTTATAAAATGTTTACTGAAGAAAAACAAAAAACATATTTCGACTGCAAGCGCGCTGCGCAGATCCACTTTGATGTCATTCGCCGCATGACGTCTGGGTGACGTGGAAAACATCTGCGCTGTGTAATGCACTTGATGGCCGCTAGAGGTTGCCAACAACTAGCCGTGAGCCCAGTGACGCAAAACAATCCTTTTACTGGCACCTCTTAACTTAATTTTGCTGAACACAAAGACTTTCTGAATGCCTCAAGAGTAAAATAAAGCAATCCCGTGGGAAGTGTTTTGAGCTCCTTAAAAGCCAACTTAAAGCCACATTTTTATCATATAATGTCATGTGAATTACATAAGTTTTAAAGAACTACGCATATACCTTTGACAATAATGAAAAATGTACAGGCAAATGTTTTGTACGCTAATAAATTATTTTAAATCAAGTCAATATATAAAAAATGGACAGCATCAAAAAATAGCTAAAGATTCATTAGTAGTATCACAAAAAAGTGCATGTTGTCCCTCTCTTTTTAAAACTTTCATCATCTGCAATGTGGTCACTGCCTTACTGTCACTGGTATGCAATACACATGCTAAAATGAAGTTTTATAGCAACGTCTTCAGTATTTCCCGTCATGACATGTTTACACATGCATATTGTATATCACCTTAATGTATTTATAACCAGTAATTGCATTATGTGTTCATGAAGAACACCTTGGGGACAAGCAGGACGGCAGACTGACCTCATGCTGAAACTTCGACCACTGTGGGTGAAAACAGCTTAATTACAAAAGCATGTTTTCTATCTTGTAGTCAAACTTCCTTTTCAGATTAAATCTAGTTACTGTTGCCACTGCAGCGTGTTGAACATTGGGGTTTCGCAAAAAAAAAAAAAAAACACGTCCTTATTTTACAAGATCTTAACTGATTGTTTCTATAAACATACTCACACTAGAAAAGTGTGAATCGCAGGCCATTAAAGTTCATGCATTAACATTCTGAGCGTGGTTGCTATGCATTGCTTTTTTAAAAAATAATTTTCTTCACCAGGAGCAAGTGTATTTAATAAAAGTTTCTAGTTTTTAATTACAGATCTGCACTTTTCAACCCTGTTGAAAATGTGACCACCACAATTAGGGCTGGACGATCTCCCCAAAAAAGCATATCACGATCTTCATAACAAAGAATCTCGATCCACGATCTGAATTGAAATAAAGGGCTGTACATTCACTTTTTTGCACATAGCACTGGTGCTACAGAAGTTTAAAGTTTTAAGTTTTGTAGCACAGGCCAAACAGGTAGCACAAGAACGTCTGTTATCATCTTTAAAAACCACAAATGCAGATCATCACATAAATAGACTGGTTAACAACAAAGGACATTAATGTTATATACAAACGGATCAATTACGGCCATATCATTTTTAGTTTACCCATTTTTTATTGTTCTGTGTTGTCCGTTTTTTAGTATACAATAGTAATATATTTGTCCACAAAAAAATACTGTAGTAGCCTATACTATAATATTTACTAGGCCTATAGTAAACTGCAGTAAAATTCCTAGATAATATAGTGTTTTTGAACCTTACTATAGTAAATATTAAAGTATACTATAGTTGATCAATTTACAACAAGAATACCGCAATTTGCTATATCAAATACTATAGAACACTACAGTATTTTTTCATTCGAGCCTTTACGTTAACATGTGTTCTATTTTGAGGGGTCTTTGTGAAGACGCTCCCACAATAGACGCTTGAGTTTCAGTTTCAGAGTTTCTCTAGATATAGGCTATATGAACTCAACGCAGCCAATCACAAATATAGACTAAAACTAAGTAAATTAGCGGTGCGCCATCGATTAACGTCACACACAAACAAGCACAAGGACAAACACACTTCACACAAACAAGCCGCTCTGTCTAATGTTTCAATGTCATACGCCAATGGGTCTGTGCAGGGCTGAAAGATGTCAAACACACCTCTTGTTTTTGACGACAGACAAAATCATGATCCTCCCGATTCTGTTGAAAAGTGGATTCAAGATCGATCGCGATTAAAGATCATCAGATCGCCCACCCCTAACCACAATACTACACAAACTGCCGGGTTCAAAGCCAAGTGTTAACATGCCAGACCTGCATGTCATTTCAGTACACTTTCAGAGTGACTTTGTATAGAACCACCTCTTTTAATTTGCAAATACTATTTGAGCATTTTTTTTTATGTTTGTAGAACTTTGCAGGGGTTGCTTGTAAAATGTCTAGCTCATTAAGTACAAAAAGGCCTGAGGGTGTTAGACAGGCATCTGTTTGCAGGTTCTTAGTTTGTTAACCTGTTTCACAACACTTTACTGTACATGTAGTGGACATCATACTGCATATGGGCATTCATGCATATTATCCAGATTTGCATAAATGTTTCAAAACATTGAAGCAGCTGTGCTTTTAAGAACGCCCTGCTTCAACTTAAACCTTTGCTTTGTGTTTTTGCAATATTATACTCTTGTGCAGAGACAACTAACAAGATTTGAGGGTTAATTTACATGGACATTATCAAAATATCACAAATGTGCATGTTTGCATATTACAAAGGTTAGTAATAACTAAATGATTTTAAAGGGACAGCTCACCCAGAAATAAAAATTCTGTCATCATTTACTCACCCTCGAGTAGTTCCTGAACTTTATAAATTACTTTGTTCTGTTGAACACAGAGAATGATATTTGGAAGAATGCTTGTAACCAAACAGTTATTGGCCAACATTGACTACCGTAGTAGGAAATATTAAATGGTAGTCAAAAGTGCCCCAGAACTGTTTGCTTTCCCACATTCTTCAAAATATTTTTTTTGTGTTCAAAGAAATGTATAAAGCATTTTTTCCTACTATGATAGTCAATGGTGGCCAAGAACCCTTTGGTTACAAGCATTCTTCCAAATATCTTTCTCTTTGTTCAGCAGAACAAAGAAATTTATGGAACAACTTCAGGGTGAGTAAATGAAGACAAAATTGTCATTTTTGGGTGAACTGTTCCTTTAATTCTTTAAAAAGATATGCAGGATACGTTTTAGGTCAATGCAGATGGAGCGATGCTTTCGTTCATATAATTTACAAACTTTTTATTATCGTATCATAAATTTCACATCACATTATTTAGCAAGTTCTTGAATATCACATTGTTCTTTCAGCATAGGTCAAATTTTGAGTTAAAGGGATAAAAATATCATTAGCTCCATAAAAAAATAGAAGTCAATGGAAAGTCCCCATCAAGATACAAAAATGTGTCATTTCTGGACTGCATTTTCAGGCACTGTTGAATGCTGAATAAATAAAACTGCTCACTGGCATTGTGGAACATTTATTTTCACAACTTCATGACTTGAAAGGCCTTTATTAACTCCATCTTAGAAACAAAAACACAGCATGTGTGTAAACTCCCATGCCCACACACTTTCAGAATAACAGACCGCGGTATTTCAGAAGAGAGAAAATATAAACATCACATTTATACACCCTTCCTTTCAACACCAGCCACAACAATATCCAATCCCAGCGAGAGCAAACAAGAGCTCCTCAATGACATCATTTGGATGTGTGTGTTTATAGTTAGATCACCGTGTAGTCACATGACTGACATCCAAAAATCACAAGATTAAAACATGACCCTACTAACATGACATGTCAATGCATATTTAATCTGATTGATTGTCATATTTCAGCGACTAGCTCTATAAAGCCCTATGCTTTTGTTCAATTTTGCAATTTACAACCTACAACAAACGCACAGAGCAGAGGGCGGGCACAACCTCAATCAATCAAGCTTTTCATTTCCAGTCATCTGCAATAGAGTCCACACGTGGGGCGGCAATAACAGGAAACAGGAGACAAACCCAAAAAAGCAATAATGTTCCCATTTTGGTCACATGTTAAAGATGAAAAATATGCTATTTTGTAGAATATTTTTGCACACAGCTACACGGATGAGGACGGCATGTCTTTGTTCCTGTTCACAAGCCCTCATTAGGGATCTAGACTAGGAAGAATGCAGCAGGGAGCAGCTGGCAGTCTACGGTACCATCTGACCCTTATTGGGCACCGTTTACAGGCAGCAGGAGGATACATTAGCCCCCCTCCCTAATCCCCAAAACCCCTTTCACAAGCACATTGTCACTTTCACCTATTGTTTATAACCTGTTCATTTCTAATGCCTATAAATGCCTTGATTTTTTATTTTATAAGATCTTACACCCTTTTCCAAACTGCAATCTCAGTTTTAACCCCCTATTGGTCAAATCACTCTTTATTGTCAGCATAAAGACATTCTGAACTACCCTACCCCCATTCTTACAGACCACAGGAGTATCAATTCGTATCAACTATCCTCCAGATGATGGCTTTCTCCCACTCGTTTTCTCATGAACCTTCTGTTTTTCCCAAGTTACAGGAATGATTTAGACCACTAACGCTAGAGAGATCCGACACGGATTAAAATATTCCAGGTTAAATATCAAAGAAAAGCTTTTGTGGATGTTTTTATGCACACGGGCGTTACACAAATGTATACACACACATACACACAAACACAGATGACAATCCACTGAAATGTGTTAGTTTCGCCATTTCCTTTAGCCGGGCCAACGGAAAATGTTGAAGCACATAAATTGTGGGGGTTCCCACGGTGGGGTGGGGGGAGAGAGAGAGGAAAAGAGAGAGAGAGATGGAGAGACAGTAACTGGTTCCTTTTGGGGTGTCAGAGGTCAGACTTACGATAACCTAAAAAATCGTCTTCACTAAATCATGCATTCAAATGAAAAATAAAATAACTTTCTATAACACTAAGATACAAGAATAATAAGAAAATTTGGAGTCTATTGTCCATATAATAAAAACAGGAAACATGCCGAAAAGACAATAATTGCAACTCAAGTCAAACTACAAACAACAAAAACTGATACTACCCGTAATTTAACAAAACCAAACAGCAACAATCTCAAGCCATCTATTGTTGTCACGATACCAAACTTCGGTACCAGTCGGTACTAAATGTGACCATACTTGCATTTCCCGCTATCATTTTGAGCGCTGTTGAACAGATTATGAAAGACCTCTGATTGGCTATTGTGTTTCCAAGCTTATCGGATATGTCTTTGAATGGCTCCTTACCGAGCGCTTGCGCAACCAAACCCGGAAGCGCGTGAAATGATCATTGCATCGCGAACTCTCTACCGAGCGCTTACACATACACACGGAAGCGTTTGATTTTTACTTTGATAGACTTTCAAACGCTTCCGTGTGTATTTGTGCAAGCGCTCGGTAGAGAGTGCGATGCAATGATCATTAAATAGTTTAAGTAGTGTAAACTTAATTTTATATAAAAAAAATTGTACTAACTTAAAAGTAAGAATTAGTTACAGGAACTCAAAATATTTAAGTTAGTTTAATTTAAACAAGTTAATTCAAGATGATTTGTTCAGCATGAATTTCAGTTCCCAGCATGCTTTGCGTGCGACTGCATTAGGAGAGTAAATTTTGAAATCAATTGTTATTTTATGAGTTTTTAGAAAGGAAAAAGCCTTGTTTATCTTGGATATTTAGAAGAGTTTGTTGTATTTTTGACTTTTGGGGTTGCCATCGTTCAGAAGAGTGCTGCTTATGCTTAGGTTGTGGGAGGTGCCATTGCAGTCATGTGTGTTACATCACTCTCTGTGAAGGCTGTTTGTTACTTGTTGATGCAGCTGAAATGTTTAGGTTGTCTCAATAAGACCTTTCTTTTATTTAACGGTAAATAAAAATGTTGTCTTACTAAATGTTCAAAATGAAAAGGAATTAACATGCATGAGTACAACAAACTCAAAACTTGACAGTTCTGCTTACTCAAATTTTTTGAGTTTTCCCAGTTTATTCAGGTTTACAGTGCACTTAAATCTGGTCAATCACAGACCCGCATCTGTATTGACAGAAAAATAATACAACACAATATCTGAATCTCTAGCTTCACTTTGTGCTGCCCCCTGGTGGCTGTAACAAAACATCACAATCACAGCTGATATACAAAACTGCGCATCGCCACAGAAAATAACAGGATGCATTTGTTTTGAAGCTACAGTTGAGTCTTAAGAGGCTCTTGCTGTACATAGGTGGATTTTGAAATAGGAATTATTCTTATTTCCTGTTCCTGCCAAGTAAAAGACCTCTGACATTTCAAAGCCTGACCTTAAGTAACCCACAAGAGAATAAGGTCATGTGATGAGATGCTGGGTCACTGCAACACACTGAGAAAAGGAAATGGCCTGCATGTTTCTATGTCAACGTGTGGTCCTATATAAGACCACTCGACTTTAAACATTTTATAAATATTGGCTTGTGCTAATATTACATTTTATTTAGCATATCGTTTAATATAACCATTTTTCTGAACAGATACACCAACATGTTTTGATTTGATGATATCCGTTTTTCATAAATGTGGCTAAATTCCTGTAGACTTTCTAATGAAGCACATGGGTTCGAGTCCCAGGTTATGTATAGCTTGAATGCACTATAAATTGTAGATAAAATTATCTGTCCGATGCATAAGTTTGCAATTTGCTTCTGCATTATGAGCTTCTAAAAACCTTCTAAAACATAGCAAAGGCTTTCAACCACGCCCAATGCGGTTCAATAACTTCCTCCAGTGGATTTGCATGCAAATACCACCCCAGGGTTCACATTTACATTCAGTCATTTAGCAGACGCTTTTATCCAAAGCGACTTACAGGGAGCAATAAGCGATATGTCATACAGGAGCAATAATACAATAGGTGCTAATGTTACTAGTTTCAGCAAAAGACCCGTTGAGAGAAAGAGAGAGGGTTAGTGGGTTTTTTTTTCGTTTTTTCTCTCATTTGTCAAGTATTCACAGAAGAGATGGGTTTTAAGAAGTATTTTGAATGTTGATCTGGTTGACCGGACCGCGTTAGGAAGAATGTTCCACCAAGAAGGAGTTGTGAAGGAGAATGAGTGGGAAAGCGATTTACTGCCCTTTTGAGAAGGCAAGACAAGACGCCGCTGGTTTGCTGAACGCAGGGTTCTTGATGGGGTGTAGGAGTGTGTAAAAGTATGCCGGTGCAGATCCAGTGATAGTCCTGTAGGCAAGCATTAGTGACTTGAATCTATAGGTTTGACATAAGAATAGAAAATATAGTGACATCAGTGATATAAAATTATCCATGTGACTGATTTGAAAAACGGAGAATCTCCAGCGTTCACCGTTCATTTTATTTGCATGACAACAGGTGAACATCTCCAACCACAAACTTTTTGTGTCTCCATTGTTTGGGTGGGGCAACTTTATGACAGGATGTGATATTTAACATCGCACCATCTTGATCCGTGATAATGTCTCACGGTCCAACGCTCATGCGTATCTTTACCGCTTTCTGTAGTTGTAACTGTAATTCAAACCAACTTCCTGTTACGTTTACCCACTAACCAACCACACAAAACTTTTTTTGCCCTTTCAGGTTTTGCACTTCTATACCTTCAGCTGTGTAACCAAAAAACTAAAACTGGCATGTCGGAGGTTAAGCACAGAACACATGGTTTACACAAATGTTACATACAAATGTTTTTGCACTTATAATAAACTGCAAGATTAAAAAGGCTGAAGTCTGTTACAAAACAACATGTAGTCTAGACTAGGGCTGTCACGATTATGAAATTTGACTGACGATTAATTGTCTAATAAATCATTGCGATTATGACGATTAATTGTCTGTTTTAGGGCTTTGGCGATTATGACGATTAATTGTCTGTTTTTGAGCTTTGACATTTAATTCTCATACATTTTTGATTCAGCGATTGAAACGACCATATTGTTCTGAATACAAGACTATGTTTTTTTATTGGAAATACATCGGAAAAAATTGGGTCATCATATATTTAAGGTTTAGGCTTTTACCTGTCAATAATACAACCGCCAAATTGATCAGGTGTGAATTGAAGCCACCATTAAAATACTATCAGTCATAGAAAAGCTTCTAGTCTGTTTTTTTCTCACTTGCAAGACTACAATAAAAGTTCATTTCTATGTTAATGAAATTTTGGTAGACTGGTTTTCACACTGAGATTTGCTTAAATAATATTAAATTGTACTGCAGGTAATTTGTATGTTTTAGTTTTTTTTTTTAAGTGATTGTGTTGTGGTGGTACATTTCACAAGTATTACCATGCTTTAGTAACCATAGATACACTAAAATATGCAATATGCAGATGCACTACAGCTCCCCCTAGTGTCTTCTATAGAGATGTGCGATAATTGCGATGATCTGAAACCATCGCGATGAGGTCAAACAATCGCAATGAGACGATTATTTAATAATCGTGACAGCCCTAGTCTAGACTTCAAACTGTCAAACCACAAATAGACAAACTTGCAAATAAAAAAATAGCCTTGTCGAGGTTATTTGTAGTCTAGGGTGAACTATGTAACTTGGGTGCGGCCGATGTGTGTACGATCATAGAAAAGAATGGTTTAAAATTGTATTCTTTTTTAGATAGCAGCAAGCATGTGTTGTGTGTCCCCTGAAGAGCTCTAAGAAGAGAAGACGAATGGAGATTATTCAGAGTTTACAATGTATCATCCACCTTATTTTTTAACGCGGAAGTAAACGATGTGACGTACTTCCTTTTTGTCTTGAGACTTCCTTTTTATTAGCTGGCCCCCAGGGGGTGCAGCAACTGTCCAGAACGGGTCAGGTGTGCCAGTATGTATATGAGGGATCCAGCAACTGCGTTCTATAGAACTAAGGCCGCCGAACAGAGGGTCCATTGATTCCGCTCAGCTGTGTCAAGCACCTGCTGGGTCACAGATTACGGTAAAGGCCGTGCGAGAGGTGCTAATGTATGTTTGGAAACATGTGGGTAAAGATGTGAAATTTAGGATTCTTAAATAATGTCTGGTTTCATGTCACGAAAACCACGCAGCACACCAGAACCGACACAGCGGACAGCACAGGCTCATATGAGCCATGATGATGTCACATGCTATGACACAGTGACATGTGGTGCCGCTCATGTGGGCGATGTGACTTCGAATCCATCATTTTCCCTCATCTCATAATTTATGAGTAAATTTGGTACAAATGCCAAAACAGGCACTTAAAAAAATGATATACCAAAACTAAATCTACAATGAAAGCATATTTTTAACACACATGGTGCATATAGGGGAAATTCTAAAAACGCAAACACACACACTCTTCTAAGAGGGGTGATCAAGGAAAAAGCCAACTGCTGCCATTGATTATTGTGAAAGACAGACAAGAAGACCGCTGACCTGGCACATGAACTGAGAACTACAGGTGTCGACATGACATCTGTGGTTTATCTAAATAACAGAGAACAAGTTTAGTGGCAGAAAAGACATCTAGGGATAAAATTATAACAAAAAATATTTAAAAAATAATATATTAAATCAATAAAGATATCATGTTTTGAAAAATATACAAATTAAATATTAAAAAATATTAAAAAAAGATTATTTTGTTTTAGGCCAGCAAGCAACTTAGAACACCCTAGCAACCACCACGTGGCAATGCCTTGGCAACAGTTCAGAATACCATAGAAACCAATTAGCAACACCTTAGCAACAATCCAAAACAGCCTAGAAATTGAACAGTAATGCTTTAAAGGGATAGTTCACCCAAAAATGAAAATTCTGTCACCATTTACTCACCCTCTTGTCCTTTCAAACCTGTATGACTTTCTTTCTTCTGCACAACATGGAAGAAGATATTTTGACGAATATTGGTAACCAAACAACGGTGGTACCCATGTACAAAACCATTGCAATTCAGTGGGTACAGCTGTTGTTCAGTTACCAAATATCTTTGTGTTCTGCAGAAGAAAGACATTCTCATTCTCACAAAAGGATAACAGAATTTTCATTTTTGGGTAAAATATCCCTTTAAAAAGAACAGACTAAATAGCATCCAGATGTATTACTTGTATAAAAAAACCATAAAAATGTAGTTATAACAAAGGTAATGGAACAATACCCCTCGACCGCTTTAATAGAGCAGCATGAAAACAGAATGTTTCATTTCAGTCTATGACATCCTAATTCAGATCTGTGATTTATCCTGTGGTCATGAATTACACTAAATAGCCCTGCTTCTCCGTCCCATGAATTTTTTTCGACCATGTGAGCCGAGACAGATTAAGGAATATCTGATTGTTTTGCTTCTTTGTTTGATTTAAAGAAGGAAAAAAATCAATGGCAGCAACAGAATGTCAGCCGGCTGGCTATTGGACAGATATGACTAAAGGATTTACAGACAGCTGTCCGTGTGTGGATTACTCCACAGATCTATGATTCACGCAAACACCCTTAAACTTATGCACAAACAACATGCAAATACTACAGATTATGCACAGTTCTTCATAAGGCGTTTAATGACCAAATTACTACTGAAAAGAAACAAAAACTGCATTACTACTACACATTCATTCATATACCTAAAGGGACGGTTCACCCAAAAATAAAAATTCTGACATCATTTACTCACTCGAGAGTGAACACAGAGAAAGATATTTGGAAGAATGCTTGTAACAGTTCTTGGCCACCATTGACTACCATAGTAGGAAAATGACAATGGTAGACAAAAGTGCCCAAAAACTGTTTGCTTTCCTACATTCTTCAAAATATCTTCTTTTGTGTTCAACAGGACAAAGAAATTCATGAAGACATTATTTCCTTTTGAACAACGTGAGGGTGAGTAAATGAAGACAGAATTTAAATTTTTGAGTGAACTGTCCCTTTAACAACGGTTTAGGACAACCTTCTGTATCACACATAATCCTACAAACAGCAGATTATCTCATGTCTCTGACCTCTTCCAGCTCTCACCTAACATTAAGACAAATCTTGAGAAAATAATTACAGGTTTGGGAAAAACTTTTCACGAGCAAACAAAAGCACCAGTTTGACAAAATAATGTACGTAATAAACACAACACTTTCACAGAGCACATCTTTTCTGACAAGCACAACAACAGATTTTAACGTTTGTCTAGTCATTCTTCAAATCATCTTCATATTTAACACAATACAGTACAGCATAGCAACTCTTAACCCTTGAGTGAAAACGTCACTGCAGAAATCCATGGCAACGAGAAACAAAGAACGTAAACATTTCAAATCATACATGAATATTGAATCATGCCTTAATGAGGAGAGCTGACAGAAGCGCATGCGCCATCGTATTAAAACGATGTATTATTATGGTTTATTTACACGAGACTGAGCAAAGGTGAATGTATTAGTTAGTTAAATATAGGCGGACAAAAGAATCGAGAACAGCTCTATAACAAAAGGACAAAGCCCACTCAGCATCACTCACACATGAGCGCCTGCACACGTGAACGCACAGACCAAAACAAAGATCCATATCAATGCACATATACAGAAGTCCCCACGTGCCGTTCCATAAACGGAAAGATGTTCATCTAAAGCAACATGTTTGTAAAGATAATCAATATTCTGCATATGAATGCGCGCTGGCATGCGTTCAATAAACAGCATAGTCTTGATCTCAGTGTGATGCTGACTCATAGGAGCATGAAAAAGGTCATTCCAGCAATGGACATTCCCGGGCACTTCCACTTTGCTGGGAAATTAACTAACCAAATATCCATTTTTAATATTTGAATGCATTTAGAAGCCGGTGATAGTACACGAGAGAATCCCACGGGAAAACAAAAAGCTTCTCTAACAAGTGCATCCTATTCCTTTCAGAATAACTGCGTGAAAGTATGACACCACTGCAAAAGAAACATAACCAGTTAACCTGGGTTGACCCCGTGCGTTGCATAAAGCAGAGCTGATGTGAGGACATCAATCAGGACGGTTTGAACAGGAAGGCAACACAACTTGAAGTGACCAACCCATGACTTGAAGTCCGAAAAACCTGTTTTGAAACCGAGGACGCAGCATGACTACATCAAACCACTCATGTTCTCTACTCTGGTACTACCCATCGGCAGGGGACAGCATCATCGTACGGGAAGTCCAAAATCATGACTGTATGTCTTTCTCACTCTCACTGTCACACGGTTATACAGAACTGAAACCACATAGAGAACGATAACATGTATGTGACAGAGATATAGATAAGGGAACCCAACGAAGGAAGACTTCACTGCTAGAATGGGGGAACTAGTTCAAAGATCAAAAAACAGATGTAACGCTTTAACAAAACAGCCTCCAAATGACAAACACATGTGGTCGGGACCATCCTCTCCCTACCCCCAACATCCCTCCAATACAGAAACTCATCTTAGTATGATCGTATTGAACATTATAAAGGTTACTGAAATATCCACAAACCGATCTACAAGAGTACTGGACGTGTATTTAGATTATGCTTGTCTGGACTTGATATTGAATTAATATTAAACATGACACCTCTGTTTTGATCAAACATGATTATTTAACGTTGTCTTGTACCTTGCAGTGTGACAGGATGGTGTAATGTGTAAGACAAAGCATAAAGCATTGACTGTATGGTGAATGAGACATACTGTTCTACAAGCCATGACATGACACATACCATGTGCTTTGAATTCCTGCCCTATTCGACTCCTGAACTCTTACTCTACTTAATGTTGTATGTTAAATATAATCTAACATAACTCGCAGTCATCCAATAAAATCTATGTAATAACATATCTTTTGTTCAGAATGTGACGCAAACCAATATAAAAGTTACCTTACAATAGCGCAAATGATTACAAATTAAACTTACAACAAATATTCCATATTACTTACTACAAATATTTTGTACCAGTCATGTGAAACAATATTTTTAACATTTGTTTGCCATTGTTCTCAAGCGTGTGATTTTGAGCGCTTTGTTGCTCTGCTGGTCGTTGTTTGACTCGTTGTCTGATACATGCATTACTATGAGAAGTGCATCATGGGCTTGCATTCGCAATCATTGTTTCCAGTAACGCGCGTCTCAGTTACACTACCATAAACAAAAGACATTGAAACACACACATACCTCGAATTCAATCCCGAGCGCACTTCTCTATAGCAAGTGACTTGGTGTGGACGTCAAAAGAAGGAAGAAGCATCAGTTCGTTAAACGTTAACCTCTCCTCTTATTAAGGTGTGTCTATTAAATCTGTTTTCTTCACTCCTGGAAACCGTTCAGTTGTAGACGGGACCCTTACAAATGTAAATTAATACTTGGAGTGGGGGGCGGGCGGACTATATGACCCAACGCCTGAGTCACATGCGATGCTCCTCCCATTTGCGCTCATGATTATTCATGAGCCGGGGAGACCCCGAAAGCTAACTGGGCGTCGCGCAGTATCGGTGGGCGGGGGAAAGGGGGTGCGGCCACACAAAGCGAAACCCGTTAAATAAATTGGACAGTCAGTGTAACAGTCGTGGTAAACGTAAAAAGTATTCGCAATATGAATACATAGTCAAATGCTTTGGAATAATACACTGTATATTTAAAACAGCACGCGATCACAATTTTACTGTGTTCCTGGTTTCGGCAAGTGGATTATTTATAATAATCGGTTTATGAAGGACAGAAAAACCAACCACATCCCCACTACTCCAACATCCGACCGCCGTTTTTACCACTTTGATACAGGCAGATCTATCAACACAGCTCAGCCCACGTGCTCGTGTGGGACGTGTGCTGTTTAGAATTGGACTTCCGGTGACGCTTTGACAGTTGAGCGCAAATGTGTCAAGAGAAAGTTTCCTGTCGAAGACGAGGCGACGACGCAGACATGCAAAGCATAAATCGCACACAACAAGCAAAATTACGCATTTTTCTTTCCTTATCTGTCTTTTCTCAGATTCAAATTAAAATCTTATAAAAACCCCTGCAGAAAAAAAACAATACAAATTTGAATGGATTTCAATGCAATTAAAATTATAAACCAGCTGTTTACCATTAAAATCATTACATTTTTTTCTTTTCAAGCAGGGATTAATCAACCATAGTTTACTCAGAATACTTTACTGATACTGTTTTAACATCTATTAAAGGGATAGTTCACCCAAAAATGACCCAGATTTTTTGTAAGGTTAGATACGGACATTCACCCCCATGATAAAGAGTGGAAGTGAGAGATATGCTGTCAAAATTACCACAATTGTTGGTACTACAGAAAAAACAATAATGATAAATTAATATGAAAACACATTTAAACTGTAAGATATTTAAAGGGATAATCCACCCCAAAATGAAAATTCTGTCATTTATTCACCCCCAGATTGTTCCAAACCTGTATAAATTTCTTTGTTCTTCTGCTAAACACAGAGGAAGATATTTGGAAGAATGTCTGTAACCAAACAGATCTCATCAGCCATTTACTGCCATAGTATGGAAAATAAATACTATGGGAGTCATTGGGGTATGAGATCTGTTTGGTTCCTGACATTCTTCCAAATATCTTCTTTTGTGTTCATCAGAACAAAGAAATTTATTCAGGTTTGGAACAATCTGAGGGTGAGTAATGATAACAGAATTTTTGGGTGGATTATCCCTTTAAATATTTTACACTGTTTAAATGTGTTTTCATATTAATCTATCATTATTGTTTTTTGTGTAGTACCAACAATTGTGGTAATTTTGACAGCATATCTCTCACTTTCACTCTTTATCATGGGGGTGAATGTTCGTATCTAACCTTACAAAAAATCTGGGTCCTGCTCCACATGTCAAGGTTTATTTTGTGATAAGGACCAGACGGCTCTATATTTTCCCCTAGTAATTATATTTTTTCCTATTTTATGAATGACTGTTCCCTCAGAGGCAGTTTCAGTGTGATGCACTGATGTAAAACATTCCACCATCACAGCTCATGTGCAGAGAGGACTTCCATAACACTAAAGGAGAGTGAGTCATAATTCTTCCCGAGGTTTCCCAGAATTCAGTCCCACAATGCTTTTGGGGAACATATGTTGACTAGAAGTTACGGGAATATGGGAGGGGTCCGAATGCACGGATCCCAAGGCAAAGCAAAATCCCAAGCCACTTTGGCAGCCAGGCTTGACGGGGAAAAGAACAAACAAACTCTAGAATGTTTAATTCTAGTTTATGCAAGTTTTCAGTTGATCAATTACATAAACATATTTGAACATATTAGGTCTCATAAGAGATTAACAAAGCCATGGTAATATAAATACTGTCACATACATCATGTTTTATGACTGTGAGGTGGGTGGTGTATATTTTAACCCCTTATGGGTTGGGAAATGAAAGTGAGTTTAGTATAAATGAGTACTTATGGGCTACACTACTTGGGTGGTAACATTTCCAATACTTTATCATTCTTGTTGACCATAAACCTCTCCAGCTTTAACACAGATGACCATGTTGTGCTTTAGATTTCAACTCTGTATAAATGTTTCTGCATTATGAATTTGAGATTTTCTTCAAGGCTGACTTCCTGCGGCCTCTCTAACTACTCGCAACCTGTTTGCTGTTAAGCAGGAAATTACAGTTCTGTGAAACCATGGCAATGACTGTGGGCTTCCTATTGCAATGGCCTAGGGGAGTTACTTTGAAGAATAATATGTAGGCCTACATCCTTTTTTACTGGACATACCAGTTTCACAGAGGACCACGCTCTTTATGTCTTTTCTTTTTAGTGAGGGAGGTTGTTTTCTCTTGTAATGATTGAATAAATACAAAAAAAACAATAATTTTATTCATCCCTAAATTCACATTCACAAACTTTGTTACAGGATGTTTTTTCCAAACTCCCACGCTCCAAAGTCATTAACCTTTACAAACTTGTACATGTATCCAGAGTTTCAACTTTAACTGGTCAACCAGTCGCATGACCATATAGGGTACGTCTATGACCTACTTTGTCTTGGCTGGGGACACACTTTACCAATAAGATTACATTTAACAGGAAAACACGCCCAGAGTCTAGTCTACTGGGAGTTCATCTTTATAGTTTTTCCACTGGACTGGAGCCATATCTGATCTGACCATCGCTCATCTCTCTGTTTCCCCTGCAGGATTTTCATTTTCTTAGTGCATGTTGTTAGTGTAGTCTGAATTTTAAGTGTTACACACAACATTATTGTTATATTTCCCACTACAAAGTGCTGTAACACAATACAGACATCTCAAATGTCTATACATGTTAACACTAAAATACATTTGAATTTGTTTGCATGCACTTATATGTCATATGAACTATGACAATAATCTGAAATATGTGCCTCATTTTTTGTGATTTACTGTTTTCTACATAAAATCATCCTATATGATGTAAAAACATTTTGTGAAAATATAATCTTTGTCAAAGATTAGAATCATGGTAAAATAAGGACTGAAATCAAACTTTGATGCTCGTTATCTCATAATTGGATTTTGAGACTTTAGCTTGGTTTTTGCTTGTTTGTAACAAGGTTATTTTAGTTTACTAAAATTAAAACTTTGAAAACGTCTCTGTTCATTGAAATAAAATAAAATATTGACCTAAAAATGATGGGGAAAAAACTTAACTAAAGGAAAAATTGATATGTTGCCTCAAAAATAAATTGAAATAAGTTTAAAGCACTAAAATTATAATAATAAACAAAAACTGAAATAAAACTAAAATAGAAATTAATTAATATTATATAGCAACATAAAAAATAAACAAACAAATTATAAAATGACAAAAGCATATACCAAAATTGCTAAAACTTTAACTAAAATTAACATAAAATCTAAAGATCTAAAAATAAAAGCTAATAAAAAAAACCTAAATAATACTAAAATGAAAACTATAATAACTCTGGTTTGTACATAGCAAATAGCATGTTGTCAAAATATAACTCAAAAATAAATTCAAAAGGAACAAACAATGACAGTGTGTTTTGGGTGAACTATTCCTTTAATATTTATTGTTACTAAACATTCTTTATAACATCTGCAATATCTGAAGCACCATATGTTTACTTTTAATGAAGCTTGTGAAGTGTGTGAAACAAACATACAGAGTCACATGTGTTTGAGCCATTACACACTCTAGGGAAAACTGCACCCTAGGGAGGATGAAACTGAGTTGGGAATACTTGACTTTTGAAAAAAATATTACAAACCATTTAAAAAAAGCTATGCTACCTGACAGAAATACATTTACCAGAATGTTAAGATCATTTTAGGGAAAACTGTGTCTGCGTGTGTCCTGCGTTTTTATTGAGTTTTTGAAACATTTGTTGTTACTTAATTCTGAACAAATGCATGAACAATAAGTCACACTTTTTTTACTGGATACACGGAGAGACATTAAAAGATACAATAAAATGGAGTAACATGAATGTACATATGGTTTTCATATGCAGCTTTATTGCTTCATTTGATCAGTTTGGTTTATATTTCAAATGTCTTTGAATAACAAGAAATCTTGGATTCGCATATCATAGGCTACATGATGTTAATTTAAAATGCATGTTATGTCTCTCTCTCTTTCTCTCTCTCTCTCTCTCTCTCTCTCTCTCTCTCTCTCTCTCTCTCTCTGTTACCGGGTAGAGGAAGGTCGTCTGATAGGCCAGTGCTTGGCTATTCTAATCGAATGAATCAACTCTGAGTCACACTGCAAACCATGTCTTTGTTGACCCTGATGCAACCTGTCTGACATCATCATACTATGACCCTGATGTTGAGCATGTGCCAAGCATACTGTCAGTGTATCAACATATAGGCTACACATCATTAACATATACAGTACAATGTACTGTACACATACTCATAACACTTAGATCCTTATAGGCTGTACACAGAGAAAAAGCATTATTTGCAGTTAGTTGATGACATCACAGGATGTTTCGTTTTAGAGAATCAGAACACACTGTGCCACTCTCATTCTATTACTGTAAATAAAGCATTAGTCACTCTGCATTAAATTCTGCCATTATGTTGTATATCCCTTAAAAATAAATGTTATGCACATTTTGTCTCCACATCCCTCCAACATTCCACAAGACGAATCCAACCTCTTCATCCATCTAAAAGCGGTTGATCTCACCCTAAAAGCACAATTGTACGTGTATTTATTTACAGATGACTGATCATGCAGTCTTTTCAAAGACAGTGCTCAATCTAAATGTGCTGTGCGTCCGGGCTATATCTGTCACTCAGAGAGAGTCTATCCTGAAGCAGTCACACACACACACACACACACACACACACACACACACACACACACACACACACACACACACACACACACACACACACACACACTCAGAGCACTTTAACTAATGGAGCTGATTGGGATGAATGGGGCGCTGGTGCAGGGAAGAGGCACTGCGGAGGTGAATGATGTAATAGGGCTTTTTTAATACGCTGCCAGTTTAATCAATCAGGATTAAACACTGAACACACATTAGTGGGCACAGGCACGGCTGCAGCACGCGTCTTAATGCAGAACCGATACGTGCAAGAACACAAACATGTGCGGACACAATGACACGTATTTACAAGCAAACTTGCATGTGTGTGGCATAACTGTATGTTGTAAGAAGTGGGGAAGGAAACATGTGGTTTTTGGTTGCACAGAAAGCAGAAGAAGAGACAAAGGCTATTCTAGACAGGTTAGATAAGCGCTTTGGTCATATAATGTCAAATTCTGTGCTCCGAACTATTTTTACACGGCTAATATGTCTAATTTGTCATTTAGATTTACCGAAGCAGCAGCCAGCAGATCGTTTTCTTAAAGCTGAAATCTGTAACGTTTGGCTATTGCCATCTCTGTGTTTGGTTACTTTATATAGGCCTACATACCGTATTTTTATGTGGCTTGAAGTCAAATGAAGTCAAACTAACATTTCACACAAAACTGTATAGGTTGAGGGCTCATCTTATATATCATTATTAGCATTTTATTCCTAAGAATCGATACTTAAATGTAACATAAATGAGAACTCTTCTCCAGTTGTCATGGCTCTGCTTCCTTAGTCATGTTTTTCTTGGTCCTGTAGCAGAGCCATGACAAAGTCTTTGGTTATGTGTGGAGAGAAACATATTATTGTCCGTTTGACAATAATATACGTTCTCTCCAGTGTCTTGTCATTGGCCCCATTCCTCTTGTTTCCTCGTTATGTTTCCCTGAGTGTTTAATGTCCCACACCTGCCCCATGTCGTTATCCCACGTTTGTGTTCCTATATTTACCCTCATGTTTCTTTGTCCTGTGCTCGTGTATTATGTATGTGCATGTATTGCGTTGTCCTGGATTGTGTTCGTGTTCGTGTTCGTGTTCGTGTTCGTGTTCGTGTTCGTGTTCGTGTTCGTGTTCGTGTTCGTGTTCGTGTGCGTGTTCGTGTTCGTGTGCTTACCCATGTTCCTGTGCTTACCCGTGTTCCTGTTCGTGTTTGTGAGTTTTGTGCCTTTTATGATTTAAGACGTTTGGTCGTGTCTTTGAGTTTGGTTTATTTGTCTTGTTTTCATTTTGCCCCCTCGTGGGAAGTCTCTTGTTTTAGTTATAGTTCTTAGTTCTGTTTTCCCCCATTGTGGGTGTTTTTGTTCGGTTTTGTTTTGTTTAATTAAATATATTTGTTAACCCCTTCATCGCTGTTGCCTGCACTTGGGTTCTCTTCCACCACGCTCTGATCGTGACACCAGTAATGAGATTGAGATCTGAGCAATACAACTTTCCATTGGAGAGACAAAGTGTTCCTGAAAATGCTAAACTAACCACCTTAGCACCTTTCAGCATAAAATACATTATATTGTAATATGTCAAAATGTAAAGTGTAAAACGATATATTATAACTATTTAACTTTTACAGACAGATCTGTCTCATATTCATCTATAATAAGATAAAAAATCAAGCTAATGTAAGCACATTTTACTGTCTCTCATATGTCAAATCTGTCATAAGGTCATAGCTCATTTTATTTGTTGAGATGTCCCGTTCCTCACAGAATTTCCGGTGAGACCAGACAAAAAACATTGAATTAAGGATGTCTGTTGTATCAACCACACACTGATTTCCTTTTGTAAGGTTACACAAACATACACACTAGGACATGAAACATAAACAAAGAGGTTTTGTGGAACAGCTCTGGTCCTCTGACACCAAACACATGACGCACTGGAGGTGGACAAAACTGAAAGAACAATGGAGAACAGTCCGACTGACTGACCTGACTGACTATAGATATGCTGAATCATCAGGTTCCTCTGACCGAGTGGAGAAAGATCGCACACACACACTCCAACACACACAGAGATGCTTTCCAGTGTGTGTGCATATCCACACGCACACACATGCACAGAACTTTAAAAACACGTTTTTAACACAAACTCTTAAAAAAACGAAAATCGAAAAGTACCTCAAAGTTCAATAATGAATAATAAGTGAATACCGCTCTTATTCTAACTCGTTTCAGGCTGTAAGATTTGTGATCTCTGAATGTGTAAAATGAACATTACAAAGACTTAAACCAGTAAGCACCTACTAAAGTCCTAACCAGAACACCATAGAAACCATATAGGAATATCCAATAACCACCTAAAAATGACATAGGGTTGCAACCACATAGCCCTAAAGGCTAAAGAACCACATAGGCTAAAGAACACATTAGCAACTGCATAGCAACGCCCTGGCAACCACACACAACCCTAAAAATAATGGTGCTTAAAAGGTTCTTCACAGCAATGCCACAGAAGAACCATTTTTGGTTCCACAAAGAAACGTTCAGTCAAAGGTTCTTTAAAGAACCATCTCGTTCTTACTTTTTATAATCGGAAGAACCTTTTTTTTTAACCTTTTGTGAAACAGAAATGTTCTTCAGATGTTAAAGGCTCTTTATGGATCCAAAAGGTTCTTCTATGGTGTGGTGATAAGTGTATTGTGATTGGCTGTTAACGGTGGACCCGGGGTTGCTAGGCAATGGGGGCGGGAGTAAAGAGGGAAGTGAGAGTTTTCTGAATGCTGTTGAGTTGTGCATGTGCACCGGATAACAATAAAGCATATTGAAAGTTCGTGACTTGAGTCGGCCCTTAAGATCATGACATATGGCATCGAAGAACCTTTTGAAGCACCTTTTTTAAGTGTAGCACCAAGGCCTGTGACACAAAAGTCAAAATCTTAACCAATTTAACATTTTGGCATTAAAATCTTCAGAATGCACAAACTAGATGGTTTGGGCAGACCATGAGACAGTCCAAGTTGTAAAAAGTGCTGTAAAAATCCAATATATTTGCACATGATGTAAACAGGGACATCAAGCTCTCTATATACGCTATAACATGACATACATCCTATTTATTATTTTACATCACTAATCCTTTAAGATCTGCACCAGGACACAGATTTAATGCCAGTAAGTAAGGATTAGTGGTAGGAGAACTCATTGCTGGAAGCAATAGACTGGAACAAGCTGGGTACATGTCTAATGATCGCTGTCTCTGTAAGCAGCTAGTTTAATGAGGTAAATCTGCCATTTTAAACACAACCCGCAAGCCTTCGTGATAGACGGTTATTATTGAAGCTTATTTTAATGCATCTTTGTAAATGTAAATTATTGCTTAAAGCTAAAGTTTGTCATTTCTGCATCAACAGTGTTAACAAAGAATCTTCCCAAATTACAATTCCTCTCCTGGTCTGTGATTGACTAAGACAACATTTACTGTGTCGTATTGATCAGAACGGCAAAACAGAGTGATGTTTTGATTATGCTAGAGAACGGCAGTGTTTACACTTTACAAAAGGGAAACTAACCCATGAATGTCTGAAAGATTTTAACACTGAACACTTTCTTACACAAACACATAGAGCACTTGTCTGCTTTCTGTCACTCATAATAAATGCTAAATAGATGAGGCATTAATTACACAAATTGACCCATGCAGACAGAATTGAGCTGAAGGTCCATTACAATGCAATACGCCCCTCCAAACTCATGACAGTTTTTTAAGTAATGCTGGGGAACAATGTGGGGGATTTAGCGGCATCTAGTGGTGAGATTGCGAATTGCAACCAACGTCTCACTCCACTTTAGCTCCCCCTCTCTTTCGAAGCACTATGGAGGCTGACACAGGACTAAGATGTCGTCACGTTTTCGCTTCTTTGCCAAAGAAGATAATGTATTTACGAAACGCTCTGTAGAGCAGTTTGTCCGTTTAGGGCTACTGTAGAAACAACATGGTGAATTCCATGTAAGGGAACCGGCGGTGTATGTAGATAGAAATAGCTCATTCTAAGGTAATAAAAACATAACGCTTCATTATGTAAGGTCTTTATAAACCTCTGAAGACATAGTTATGTATATTATATTGCATTTCTGTCAATAGATCATCCAAAAAAATGGCACATTGGACCTTTAAGTGTTTTTTCCACGTTTCAGATGAGTCAATCTAAGATTGACCTAACTTATAATTGTCAACATTCTAGCATTAAAGTGTGCATTAAAGTGCTCTTGAGCTACAGACAGCACCCAGACAGACTAAATGCTTGTTACTCTGCCATATGTCATTAAAACTCCTTCTCACAGGCCATTGCTATAATGAGACATGAAAGAAAAAATAAAGTTTATTGGAAGTTCCCGACCAAACTGCAGACATGGTCAGACTGAAAGCATCACGCTGCAGATCTTGCACATTGAATTGTTCTAAATTCAAGGCCGAAATGCGACATGATTATATTTTCCATGAAATCTGCACAGCCGTCTTTTTCCACTGTATGTGTTTAAACATATTTCCTCTTGAAATCTCCATCTACAGAAGGAAATGAGCAGAGGAAACCTGTGTTGTTTTTTGATAACTCCAGGACTCTTTGTAATGTTCTGTCCTTGAGTGTGTGTGTGTGTGTGTGTGTGTGTGTGTGTGTGTGTGTGTGTGTGTGTGTGTGTGTGTGTGTGTGTGTTTGTGTGTGTTTCTCTGTGTTTTTTCTGTACCTGATAACATTTCATCCTCTGGCTCGATATAATCTACTCTGACGGGCAGGGCTTCCTGGATTCGCTCCTAAATCAAACACACACAGAGAAAACAAAAGAACGTTTCAAATACAAACATATAGTTTAATTATGTTTCAATTAGATATCCCTAACATTTAAAAACCTAGTTTTATAGTTTGGCGTTTAACTCTGTGTGAGAGCTGCTATTTTTATTTCATTTTAATCTATTTTACTCTTAACTTATCTTACTTACAAACTTTTTAATAGTTCGTCTTTTTGATTTTCTTATATTGTATTGCTTATGCTTGTACACCACTTTGGCAAACACTCCAAAAAGTGCTTTATAAATAAAGTTTGACTTGACTTGACATTTATGCATTTGGCAGACACTTTATTCCAAAGCGACTTGCTACAAGCACTTTCAAGTACATTCTAGACATTTCATTATGTGTGTTCCTTGGGAACCAAACCCACAACCTTTGTGCTGTTAAGTGAGCAACAAGATCACTAACAACCATTAGAGCAATTTAAAAGAATTAAAGCACTGACCCCAAACAACCTAAAGGCCTCTGGAGATATACTGTGAAATCCAACATGCTTCAAACAGTCATAATGACCTTTTTACAAACTCCTGACTTGCGTGCAAAAAATATCACTACAACTTTTAGAATTTGAAATGAAACATGAATAAAACTAGGTGTAATTGAGATAATATTGTATAGAAGTAAATGTAATGGGTGTTGATTTATTCTCTACCTAAAAGTAAATTAGTTATTAGACATCATTCCCAACAGAAAATGGTTCCTCTGCTCAAATGTTCTTCTTTCAATTACTTAAATGGAGAGCAGTGTTGGGTGTAACTAGTTACTAAGTAATTAGTTACTGTAATTTAATTACTTTCCCCTTGAAAAAGTAAAGTAAGGGATTACTCTTATTTTTTGTGTAATTTAATTTCAGTTACTTATGATGTAATTAAACTAAATACTGTTTGTAATATATGTGTGCAATAGTGGAATTGACATCAAAATTCAAAGTCTAACTTTAAAACCTGTGCTTTAATGTATAATTCTCACATTTGTAATTAATAATATTACTTTCTGTAGTTTTATATTATTTATTTGAATGAATTAAAAGAGCCGTTTCATGTCTATCCTTGAATCACTTAACTAATCAAGGTTGATATAGGATATAGAAAGTAAATAGTAATAAGTAATTAAATACTTTTTGGAGAGAGTAATTTGTTCAGTAATCTAATTACACTATTGAATATGTAATTAGTAACTAGTAATTAATTACTTTTTCAGAGTAACATACCCAACACTGATGGAGAGCTCAGTAGGTTTCATTATGGGATCAATTTGGTCTCAGACCCCTTCTCTTAAATTTCCTCATTAAAAATTAATGAAAGAGTCAGTGACATGCCATCAGACTATGGACAACTATTATTAAAATAATGTCGACAGATGAAAGATATTTCTTTGCGAATACTGAGAATAGGAAAATAACTGATATTAAAAAGATCTCATTTTGTGATTTTATTGTTTTCCACAATTTCTTTTGACGTTTGCAATTTCCAGAGGTTTTATTGTTGTGTCATTCTTCGACTAATAATTGCAATGAATGACTCTGAAAGTGTTTACACAGATTCACAAAAATATTAATGTTTCCCAAAAGGGTTGATGTGCACACAGAAGCAGTCGCACACACATTCAACCTTCCCATTTTTCAACATGCTTTTCCTTTTTCCTGTGGCCTAGATAAAGGAGGTGCGGCTGGGTTGATTTTGAAGGATAATGGATTTTCCACCGAATATCACAAAATATAAAATTATAGACATAGTGGAGGACAAACCAAATGTTTTCTACAGTAAGTTCAAAGTTAACTTATCAGACATCACTTTGCTTCCTGTTTCCACTGTGACTATAGATACTGTACATACTTATTAGTGGGGTTTACTAAGAAAAGCCTCACTATGTCACTATGACTAATATTGCTATATTTAACTATGGTGCATAACTCTCCAAAACAGTTTGCTGTTGATATGAATGATTGCACAAATTGCCTGGCAAATGCCCTCACCAATGTGCCAGTGAGTTTTTTTAAAGGAATGGGCCACTCACATAAAAATTAGTTTCTTTATTTTTTAAAATAATGTTTAGTTTAGGTGTTCTTCATATGTAGGCATGTGTGCATTCTCTCTGTGTGTAATCATCTTTAGCTATAAGTGATATTAATGATCATGTTCCATAAAGAAATGTTGTATCGTAAATATATCAAAACTTTATTTCAGTGAGTGGATGCACCAAAATCGCTTACAAACTTTGCTCGCTGCTCCTGCTTTTTGGGAATTACCCACTCAAGTTTAATATCTAGTTAAAGCTCAGAATTTCCACTTTCGGGTAATATACTCCACAACGTCATTACAGAGGTAAGCCACTAGAGAGAGTTAAAACAAACCTGTTTCTTCTTAGCAACGGCCTGCTACAGCGCCTCTGATGATTTTCTCAATATTTTGATTCCAGATTTCTATCTCGGCCAAATATTGCCCCATCCTAACAAACCACACATCAACGGAAAGCTTATTTATTAAGCTTTAGTATAATGTACAAATGTACAAATGACACAGTTGCGACAAACAGTGCATGTACAGTGGTAATAGTTTTTGGTGATATGCCTTTAAAAGAGTATTTAAATAAATATATAGGATAAACAAACAAGCCAAAACAACATGAATCTTAACACAGTCTTGTTGCATCGGGTGATGTGAAGGATTCAGAGGTCATATATCCAGAAAATCAATCAATCTTTCTGAAGGATGCTGGATTTATGGCTGTAGTGATGTGGAGCAAGATTTAGACGCGTTTCATCATGCATGGCCAGGAGAGGCTGGAACCTTCAGCCAAGCCAATAATTCAGAGTAGGCGGAGCCTCCATTAGAGCATGTGTTCTGATGTACTGTATCTTACGTGACATAACTTGGCATATTTATAGCCAGAGCTGCACAAAAGAGTGAAAAAGAATGCACCTGTGTTCTGGATAATTACTTCAATTTACTTCAGCATAAACGTCAGTCTTAGAGTGCAGACACTCATTTTTAAACGGATCAGATTATGTAGTTTATATATAGCAGATTACGTATTTTATTTGAACATATCCCTAACAGATTTCAGACCTCAATACCAGAAAACCGTATCTGCCATTCAAACACACTTTCAGTTAACTAGAGCTATTTTGTGTGTGAAAGTTTGTTGTCATGCTTTCGAAGCTTAATACGATGTTTCATTGGAAAAACGTTACTTATGAAGGTGTTTAAAACACCTCAGAGAATCCCATTATCAAATGGTCTGTTTAAAAGCCCTGCACATATGGAGCGTTTCATCTTTTGTCACAGACTAAGACCTCAATTAATCTCAACAGATCAGACAAATCTTAACACGGGAACTCACACAGTCAGGTTTACAATTTACATTTAGCAGAGGCTTTCATCCAAAGCGATTTACAAGAATTACAAGAGGAAAACTGGTTCAATTAAGAGGTCACGTTCTATGCTTGTACTGTAATTAACCCATTAAAACATTTGAGCATCTTTGTATCATTATATGTTCTTGTGCGGTGATGTGTAGGCCTAGATGTGCTAAATTGTGGATGTCATGTAGACCTTGGCGGACCATAACTACAACTGAAAAATCATGCCAGTAAGTCTTCAAGAAGTTGAAAACAAGCATCAAATCTTACTAAAATACTTTGTACTCTTACCCTGGGTGGCCCAATGATTGACGGGCGAGGAATATGAGGTCGTTTGGTACCCAGAATGGAGTCCTCATCTTCTGAGACAACCTCCGAGCATGGATAGGAATGAAGTGTGTGCTGGTTTTCTGATCCCAGTTCTGCAGTCTTTAGGTTAGTTCCATTCGCTTTGGACTGGATGGAGACGCAGATAAATGAAGGCTGGCTGTCAGTTCTGACTGGCTCAACTGGGCCAGGCTGGTTGAGAATGGTTGGGCCCGTGACATGATCCGATCCATTTTTGGAAACTTCTGAATCCGGGTATGGAGCCGGCTCTGGAGACACATCTGGAGGACCACCAAAACAATACTGCAGCGCTGAGCACGGGAGCCCGTGCATCACGCCAGAAGACAGAAGCAATCCGTTCTCAAGAAGTAAAACAGCTTTTTACCATCTAATCGAATCCTGGTGTTTTGATTTCGAATTTATGCATACAAAAAATCTCATGATACCATCACAACAAGCTTTCCTGTAAAAGGTCCAAGAGATGTTGACCTCCAGGGTCTAAGCTGCAGACGCGGTTATGGTCTGAGGATGAAGACAAGCTAGTTGATGCATCTAAGGCTTTTTCTAAACCCATCCCTGTCAAACGCATGGCCTAACTCTCCATCTTCTCAGTTGTTTTAGCAGTAGCTCACATGAATGTATCCGCTCATTGTGAGCGTTTGGAGGCTTTGCGAGCCGTGGGTTCGTGGGGGTGTCCGCAGTGTCCGGTTACCTGAGCAGGTACTCCCCCTGCCAAGGCCATGTGGCATTGTCCTTGTGCAGCCCAGTGTGCCACGCAGAGGTGTTGGGTGTCTGTCCTGGTAACGGATAGGTCCTTAGAGCAGCTCAATTGTACTGGGTTATTCAGAGGAGCAAAAGAGTGAGAAAGTATTATCAGAGTCATCAGAACCACAGTGTGGACCTGAACAAAGACATCTAGGTTAAATAAGCCAGGGTCAGCTAGTCAGGGGGTCACTCACTAAACGTGAAATATTCATGTGATGAGAATATGGATTACCACAGATGAACATTAAGTTTATCAAAATTCTTTAATTATTTACTCACTCTCATGTCATTTCAAACCTCAGTGACTTACTTTTTTCTGCTGAACACAACAGCAGACATTTTGAAGAATGTTGAATACCAAACAACATTGGCCCCCATTGACTTCCATTATATGGACACAAAACCACTGAGATATTTGTCAGAATATCTTCTTTTGTGTGCTACAGAAGGACGTCATGGTTTTGAACAATGTGAGGGTGAATACATGATGACAGAAGTTTTATTTTGGGGTTAAACCGATGACTTTTAAAGCCAATTTGATCGTACTTAAAATCAGAGGCATTTTTTCTTTTACAGAACCCGCACCTATGGAAGAGAAATGTCATGCACCTGAAAAGTAATCAAAGATATGACAAAAATATGAAAGGAATAGTTCACCTTCAAAAAGAAAATTCTGTCATCGTTTACTCGCCCTGTTATCGTTTAAAATTGTGTGATTTTCTTTCTTCTGCAGCACACAAGAGAAGATATTTTGAAAAATGTTGGTAATTAAAAACCGTTGGTCCCCATCTACTAATATTGTATGGACACAAAAACAATGCGAGTCAATGGGGACCAACGGGTTTCTGTTACCAACATTCTTCCAAATATTTTCTTTTGCGTTCTACAGAAGAAAGAAAGTCATACAGGTTTGTAAATAACGAGGCTAAAGGCAGGCTACCTTATCATTTAATACAGTATTAGCTCTATGGCGGTGAATATAGACTGGTCCGAAAATATGACTCAGTCTTCTGTATTTGTCAGGGGAAATATTAGCATGTGCTCGTCACATTACACAAACTGGACAAATTGAACAATGCAGAGGCGATGAAACATTAATGCGACCTTCTGTTTGAGAATGTAAACAGGACTGCAGTTTCCACTCTACCACGAGTGTGCTGAAGTACCATATGTACACCGAAGAAACACGAGCTCAATGAACTGTGTGTGTGTGTTTGAATCGTGATGTCGGGTTTCTATGACATAGGCTTATAACAATTCTTAATTTGCATTCATTACAAGTGTGTACCATATTAAGAGCATGCAGATAGTAATTTTAAGACAACAGCTTTTAAGTTCTAGTCTGAGGTAAAGTGAACTCTGCAGTTAGCAATCTGTTTATGACTGTACATGACTCTTTCTTCTGTGGAACACAAAAGAAGATATTTGAGAAATGTCTGTGGTTTGTGTCCATATAGGAAATCAATGGGGTCCAATATTGTTTGGTTACCAACGTTCTTCAAAACATTTTCTTCTGTGTTCTGCAGAAGAAAGAAAGTCATACAAGCTTAGAATTACATAAGGGTGATTAAAGATGAAAGAATATTCATTTTGGGTGAACTATCCCTTTAACAAAAACATTTTTTTACAGGGATGTAAATCGTTTTTAAAAAGCATTTGGCGCCCCTTTGTGCTTTTCGACTGTAAATACAAGTAGGACGAATCATATTGGTTTAATCCAGTGGTTCTCAAACTTTTTCGTTGTAAGGCCCCCTTTGTGTTAAGTGCATCGCTTTGCGGGCCCCCATATAAAGACGTATAATCCTAAATTTAGAATTTTAATTAAACCAAAAACATTCAGTTATACAATGCTGGAACCTCAATTCTTTTGGTTGGTGGTGTCATTTTTCCGATGTTTGATTGCATAAAATCTATGATAAATTTCTATATTTCATAAATGCCACAAAATCTGTGGCCCCCCTGGATCCATCTTGGGGCCCCCCAGGGGGCCACGGCCCCCAGTTTGATAACCACTGGTTTAATCCCTTCAGAGTTAGGTAGATGTCGCATTTGAAATTACACTATAATTTAATTAAAATCCATCAGAAGGCGTCGCACTTCAGTAGACAAGCCAATGGAGTCACAGCAATTCCCCAGGTGTTTGACAAGATCTGAAATGCATTTCATGAAATAAACTGACCACATGATTCAATGGAATTAAGCCACTTGATCACAAACAAATACCTATAACCTTGACAAGGCAAACAACATTGGTATACGGTAGGCTAATTCTTTTTATTTGTCACTTAAATAAAGATTCAGTAGAATTGTAACTACAGGTCAAGAAAGTCCAACCAGACGTAAACTTAAAGCAGAAAAACAATGTAACGGCAGATCACGTGAGAATTGTCCGTTATCTCAGAGCAAAGATGGTGCTCCTGTTTTCATCAACGCAATGAGTTTCAGCACAAAAGCAAGAATACACCCGAGCATGAAATATTGTACAGATAACTGAGAAATCAGTGTTTTGAACTTTCACAGAGTGAATCTAATACTAGTTACAGTGACCACGTGTTTAATGCTCTTCGACACACCAAACGCTCTATATAAGCATGATGTAGAAGAACACACTGTAGTGTATGAAGAGTTGATCAACAGCAGTTTAACCAGCTATACAATGTCCTGTAATACTGTAAATGCATTGATAAATGTTATTGCCAGTGAACAATGAGCACTTCATGGCAGTGGTGAAAAGGTGACAATAAACGAAAACCTTTCAAACACATAACCCTAACCTTAGTCCATAGGTTGACCTAAAACAATTCAAATTTGTTCTCATTAAACAGTACAGGTATAAACTTCATTCACCTGCAATGAAATATTGTCTTCAAATACCAATAAACAGTAGTAATACTGAAAGTACGTAGGAGAGTAAACCGTGGGTGTAATTCTTTTGATTTGTTCATGAACAAATGGACAGAATTAAAAGGCGACATGCCGAGATCATCACAGGCAATAATTGTGACTCATCCCTCACTTTGTAAACAAATATGAAGCTAATACGTTTGTTAAAGCTCTTAAAATGAATTATTTTACAAAGTTATGTGAGTAGATTTTGTGTCTGCATAATCATTTCTGTCAGATTGTTACGTCACATCCTTTAACGTCAAATGCTTAAAGGGACACTTCTCCCCAAATAAAAAATTCTGTCATGAATTATTCTACCTCCTGTATAAATGTCTTTGTTTTGTTGATATTAAGAAGAATGTTACCTGTTTGTTTTTCCAAATTCTTCACAATATCTTCTGTGTTTAACAGAACAAAACAATATACAGCATTTTTTTCTATTATGGTAGTCAACGGTGCCCCCAAAATCTAGAATCTAACATTTGTTTCAAATCTTTCTTTGTGTACAACCAAACAAAGAAATGTATACAGGTTTGAAACAATTTGAGGATGAGAAATTCATGACAACATTTTCATTTTTGGGTGATCAATCTCTTTAAATAAGTCACTTTGGATAAAAGAGTCTGTTAACTGAATAAATGCAAATGTGCGACTGAAGTAAAAAAAAAAGAATTTAAACAGTGTTTGTTTTAAAAATTGATCATAAATGCAGTGCCTTGCTCCATAGACTGCTATTATGTAATATTTTTGCATTTTTGTTTTGATTTTTGCTTTTACAAACTGAGGGACAAGTCGATGTGCACTGACTCAAGAACATTCCTTACTCTGTCGAGAGTACTTTGTTGGTACCAAAACAAATAAAGGCATTTGCCAAGGGTAATGATGTCAGTACTTCAAATACTATTACTGGACCCTATAGACCACTTCGGAAGACATAAACAATGCCGGTCCAGAAGAACTTCCTGTTCCAGTTTTTTTCCAACACCCATTGTTTAAACAAAATACAACGAACAGAACATTTATAACAGATTTAAAATGTTAAACGAATATCTTTAAGATGTAATTACATTTGCAAGATTTAAATAAAATAAAAAATGAATCTGGAAGTGCTTCTGGACCGGAAGTGGTCTATAGTATAATTAAGAGAATACTCTGTATAGGATCCAATACTGTATCGTGAAGGCATTATGTGGTTCATGGCCAGTAAATTGAGATAAAAGGATGTGTACTGTATATAGACAAAATATTATTAGACACAGAGAAAACACAAAAAATAAACAGATAAAATTTAAGGTATCAAAGAGTAGTTTTTCAGTGAGAATCTACAGGAGCCAGTGCAAGGTATACAATTATTCAAAAGGCAGTGTACACAGCAAAGAAACCACACAACGTAAAAATAAAACGCACACACACGTTTCTAACAAAACGATATTGAAAGAGAACCCTGGTCCAAGTAGAGGCATCATAGCAGTTGCTCCTGAAGTTTATGGGTTGTGATGTCACTGCAAATATGGTAAAAACAAGGAATTCTCTCCGTCTCAAGACACTGCTTATGTTATGAACTTTACTATGGGAAAAATAACAGCAATACAGCTGTTATACTTCTGCGCCGAACCTGTGCCATAGGCTGTTTGCATTTATAGCTTTGCATTGACCAGAATACTCTAGAAAAACTGCCAACTTTTCCGTGATGAGCTCACAATTCATTCATCGTTGTCAGACTGAAAGCTTGTATCTCCAAAACTGCCATTTTACAGGAAATGGGGAAAAAAAACGTTTTCTTTTTCTTTAATTTAACAATGTGTTGATGTGTTCAAAAATGATACAAGGTTTGTGTCCGAAATAGCCCCCTATACCCTAATATAGTGCACTATTTGAGGGGACAATCATTTTTAGTGGACATTATTGAGTGCACTCATTCAATCCCATGATGCATCATAATAACGAGTGTACAACCGATGTACACTCATGGCTAGCTGCTAGCCATCTATTGTGATGTTCGCGCTGAATGAATTCCCGCGTCTCGGCAGAAGACGGCGCCCGCAGCATTTCGAGTGCACAGGGTGTCCGAATTTACTCACTCGTTTTCACCCGTTCCTTAAAGTGGACTATATTAGTGAACTAATGTAGGGAATAGTGAATGAGGGTATAGTGGGCGATTTTGGACACAGCCAAGGTTTTAGTCCGACAGCGACGATTTGTACATATAAAACTGAATTATGGTTAAACAGTGTTACATTTATTAGAGAGACCCTCTAAAAGAAGGATATGTTGTGTTCTGTGTAGATTCATATTTGGAGAGATCCATGCCTACAGGTTCGAGATGGAAGTATAAATCAACCTTAAAGGGCTACATGTCTACTCTTCCTGTCCTAACGCTCTCCGCCACAGGGTGGCAGCAGCAGCTACAGGACGTACAAGTCGTCTCAAAAAAGCCACTTCCATGGGAAGTACAGTGCAGTCTAGTGCAGTTTTTGGGTGGAGAGCCTGATGGAGCAGGTCTCAGCTGTGGTAGCTGGGTACCGCCGCCTGTTTTTGCGAGAGGCGCATCAGCTCCTCTCGGATGGCTTTGATGAGCGAGGCGGATGAGTGGTTGGGAGGAGAAGGCTCCTCAGGAGGTGCCGAGGGAGGGTAGCCCAGGCCGAGTGAGTCCAGATGGGTGGGGGCGGCAGATGGCTCCTTAAGGCCATTCCTGGAGGTCTGGAACACAGAGATGGAGGTGTAGTCAAGAGAGCCAAGGACCTAAACCGTGACGTGATGGACGATAGAAAAAAGGAGCAAAGGAATGAGAGACAGGCAAGAAAAAATGAGAGAAATGAGAGGAAGAAAGAAAATATGGAGGAAAGGAGACACAAAAGGATTTATAAAGTAAGAGTAAAGTAAGAAAGGAACTTCTCACTAAGGTAAAGAAAAGAGAGTTTCTGGTCTTATTGTAAAACGATTTATCACTGTACATGTACATTATTCCACAGAAAAACACAAACAATTCTAAATTTAAAACAGCAAATGAAAAAATTACAGTACTTACAGGGTCTCTGTTAGCAAATTTGTTGTCGTCCTCATGATACAGACCCCAGTTCAGCCCACCAGGCTGCCGGCTGTCATTTACACGACCCGCCAGACCAGCATGAGTTAAATGATGCAGCTGACCACCTGAACACAATAACATTTACTGCATTAAAGCTTTGCATAATTCAACAATATACAGTAGCCTTTCTAAAAAGAGTACAAAAGGTTTTGTTGAAATTTGTGTCAAATTTTAAATTATTTTTAGATTGTGATATAACACAAAACAACTATTGGAACAAGGGAGGTATTAGTTTACATTGCATTTGATTATTTATTCATTTTGTTCTTTTGGTATTATGATTACCAAAAGAATAAAACGCCCAGTAGGACATGAAACGTGATTCAAGGAAAAGAGATCTTATAGCTATACTAGTTTTTTAAAACAAAAAATATTAAAATCAAATAATATATTGGCCTAAATATCATCTAAAAATGTCTTATTTAAATACTAAAATGATTAACTGAAAAAAACTACACTAAACTAAAACTGGAAATAAAAAATAAATTAAACCTGTATAGCAATATTAAAAATAAAAATAATAAAATGACAATACAATAAAATCACATAACAATAAAATTTAACTAAAATGAACATGAAAAAAACCTAATTCAAAATATGAATACGACAACAATAAAAATGAAACAAAACTGTAACAGCTCAGAAGACTTGACTGCATTAATTTTTTATTTATTTATTAACATTATATTGACATAATATATAAACATTACGTTTATAATGCTGTTTAAAATAGAACTTCCATTAGAAATATCGGCGGATTATTTCCATTGAATCATGTTAGCACACACCTGCAGTGCCACCTACAGGCCGTGGCCTGGCAGAGGAGGGGGGCTCATCTATGTGGCCCACTCGACCAGAGTACAGCGACTCTGACTGTAGCTGTTCGACAGGTAGAGCATCACATGGTGGGATGTAGCCAGAACCCAAACCTTGCCTGTAATGTTGTCACAACCAGATATAAACAAATGACACCGCACACTCACCAACACAAGTCTAACTCTGAGCGAACTCAGTATTATCACTCACCTATGCAGTAAACCCTGTACCGTTGAAGGAGGCAGACCTAATTCAGCATATCTCTGAAAGAAAAATACAGGCTATGAGCTTAAAACAGTCTGAAAATTTCTCTCAAAGATTTCATTCAAAAAGGCTTAATTTCATACACTGCTAAATCTGAAACACACATGAACAGCTGTTTGTGCTGCCGCAACTGGAGCGTTTCAGTGCATCAGGCTAAATAAACCCTGCGACCCTAAAAAGAGCAAAGCTTTTAAATAGCTGATCTAGGAATGCCATTTTAAAGACAGGACCATTTCCAGCTCCATCACAGTAATAAAAAATTGGTCTACAGAAATCCTTGCTAGCTGCCTAGAGGCTGCTTCTACAAATACAGAGGTATTAGTCAGTTCTTATATAGCCTCGGTTAGCCTTTGCAATCCACTTTAGCCGTTCCATAAAGAAACAAGCATCAAATTTGACAAAGAAGTGTTGACAGACAAGTCCAGTCAGCCTTGACTCTGGGCTGTTTATTCTCCAGTGTGTGGTCCTCTGATGTGACTCCAGTATATTCAGTTGACTATAAAAATTACTGTGCAATTATTTCAATGCACATCAAACAAGTTATTTTCTATAGTACAGACACACGAAAAATTGCACTAGCAATGCCAAGGTCATCATGGGTTCGATCCCAGGGGATCGTCAAAAACAAATGTATAATACAATGCAATGCAAGTCGCTTTGGATAAAAGCGTCTGCCAAATGCATAAATGTAAATGTAAAAAAACTGATTTAAGGTCAGACATAGCATAACACAGTAGAAGCTGGGAGAGATACACAACATCCATTCTCCAATTTTGTGTTGATAGAATACAAGATTCTGCAATAGAAATAGCGAGAGTTTATCCTCAGTAGGGCTGTGCGATATTAAAGAAAAATGCGATAGCATGCTAAATAATGCGATACGCTATTTCTTTTTCTAAAATCAATTTACATTGTTTTAAAATATATTGAAAAAATGTATATAACCAATAGGGCTGCACGCTAGTAAAGAAAAATTTGATATACAATTATTTGCTAAATAATGCGATGTGCGATAGAATAATGGTTCAAGTTTGTAAAATATATATTTAAAAACTGAAAATTATATAACCAACATACATATTTTACATTATTTCCGATTATTGATCATCTTCCACCAGTGTTGGGTGTAACTAGTTACTAAGTAATGAGTTACTGTAACTTAATTACTTTTCCTTAGAAAAAGTAAAGTAAGGGAGTACTCTTGTTTTTTCTGTAATTTAATTACAGTTCCTTCTGATGTAATTGAACTAAATACTGTGTAATATATTCAATAGTGGAAACGACATCAAAATTCTAAGTCTAACTTTAAAATGTATGCTTAAATGTATCCTTCTCACATTTGTATACTTTGGTCAGTTAATAAGAATAATTTATGAAGTTATTTATTATATCAATTCTAATCAAGGTTGATGTAGGATATACGTAGAAAGTAATTAGTAATAAGTAACTAAATACTTTTTGGAGTGAGTAATTTCTACAGTAATCTAATTACACTATTGAATATGTAATTAGTAATTTACCCAACACTGTCTTCCACACAAGTCTCTCTGCTATCTGCATCAACATAAAACTTATAGAATATAGACCACTTCCCAAGATTTAAACACTGAAGCACTTACGGTTTCTGTTTTTATCTCACATAAGAAACTTTAAGATATTCGTTTAACATTTTGATTTGGTTAAAAATGTTCTGTTAGTTGCATTTTGTTCAACCATTGTGTAGTGTTAAAAAAACAAAAAATGTTTGGACCAGCTTTGGATCAGCGTTGTTGTTCATCCAAAGTGGTCTATACATAACTTTTTGAATTTCAAAAATAATTAATTTATTGCAAAATATTGCAATATGTATATATGCACATTTGTGATTTCAATAATTTCGATATATTGCCCAGCCCTAATCCTCAGTCTTGAAATATTCAGTGAGCAGGTGATTTCAGGTGAATGCAGAGCTAGAATCAGAGAGGCTTTTCCAGGGACAGTAGCCGTGGCAGTTTGACCGTGGTGTCTGGGGTGAAGGGGTATGTGCGGGTGACAGATGGCGGTTAGAAGTGATTAGTGAAGGGATGTAATCCTGTTCAACCATGTGATTCACTAACTGATGCAAAATTATTGTCTGTAGGGTTGAAATAATGTCCTGCAAACATAAAATTATTAAAGTGATTTATTAAAATGATTATTATTGCAGTCCATTGTAGTTTATTTAATTCTGTGTTGTATTAACGTGTTCCATGTGTAACAGATAATATGTGAAAATAGCATTCAGTTGTGTTCAAACTACACAACTGTTCAAATTCAAAATACAATATCATTTGACAGATCAGAGAGTAGAATCGAAACAGATTTCACAAACCAAACGCACGCGATGACGTCACGAATATGCTAATTAATGTGTCTCTCAAAATCCTGTGGGAAACACTGAACACCTGTTCAAAGTTTTGCCTAAAGAGCTACAATGGTTACAAACTCTCTCTACACTCGTATTTTGTGTTTCATTCAAGAGAAAACACAGGGAAACAACAATAAACATAAATTTGACTGCATATTGCATTAATATTGTTATTGCAAATTATTTTGGCCTTGATTGCCGTGCAATGAAAATCTGATATTGTGAAAAGTTTGGAAATGGCCACTTTAAGTATATAAATAAATAAATAATGCATTCTTACCCCTGTGTAGGGATTGAAGGGTGGGTATCCCGGGCCCCAGGGCCGTGGACCGCGAGAAGGTGGGCTGGTAGGGGGCGGGGCTGTGGGGTTGAGTCCGACCCCTGGCAGGGTGATGCCAGCTGTGCTTCCCTGAGACGTAGGAGACACAAGGGCGAAGGCGTCATCCAGTAGAGAGTGCATTTGCTGACGGGCTTCTTCTATAGATGGCTGAGGAGATAGGTAGGGAGGAGGGGGAGGAGGATGGCCTGGAGGAGGAGAAATAGGGCTGTGGAAAACGTCATCCGTCGGGGATGGGCTATGCTGGTCAGGGCCCTGGTCTGGGTCAGACTGCAAAAAAGACACCGTCAAAATGATGCAAACTAAATGTACAACAAAGGTTACAGACATTTAACCTTAAAATGCGCAACTGATCTTTACGTCTCGCTGGCAAACACAACAGTGGGCTTGATCTTTAGAACAAAACCAAGCATTATGCAAATGTTTTCGGTTTACTGATGCAATTATATTAATATGCCATAAAAGTAATTGCAGGTATCAAATTTTAAAATTTTTACAACAGTATTCAGCAGGTCATGTGACCTCAATATGATGGCCTCCATTAGGGATGAAATCAGTACACTGACCACATATGCTATGTTATTGACTCCCGGGTATTTTCTGTACGTCCCGTCGCTGTCTGTTATGAGTCTGTCCCTGTCAGCATCTGTCACATCACCGTTTAACTGTTTCTTCTGTTTAGGAGAATGCTTGCGACTGTTGCTGAAAAAACACATGCAATACAAAGTATGTTTAGATACTGCACTGTTAGGACAAGTTAAACAGTAGAGAGAAAAAAGAAAGAAAGAAATGGTACAAAATTGATGAAAATGAACTGAACTTTTCAAGTATTTGTTGTACATATTTATTTGCCAAAGAGGCAGCTACAGTGTCTACTACAAAATATGCATAGAAAAACAAAAAGCTAACACTGACTTTTTTGTTATTAAGATTAGTATATAATCTATTATAAATAATGTATTATTAATATTGTAGTAATATAATTTTTGTTTAAAAAGCCAACAGGTCACTTTTGGTCACTACTGTTAAGATCATCTCAATGTGAATTTTTTCACAATGTGAGTGTTATCTATTTATTTGATAATAATCTGTGTTAACTGTTAAATCCCTTTGTACCTTTTCTTGGGCTCCGTGTAGAGAGAAGGCATGTGAATGTCTGGATCCAGAATCTTTTCGATCTGCATTTGGGCCTTTTGGTAGATTCGGTCTTGCTCTTTGGAATCACCGAGCCCATCGATGAGATCATCCATAGCGGGGAAGTCATAATGGCCTTTCCTTTTGGCTCGAAGTCGGATCTTGTTACGATGGTGCTCGATTTCAGACTTGTGCCTCAAAGCCACCTGGATCTGATGAAGATACAGTCATACCTTTTACACCTTTCAAATGGATGCACTTTCTTAAAATATATTCAATCCTGTTAATGGGGTTTTTAGAAACGTTAAAGTTTGAGACCCTGAGGAAACGCATGCTGATTGCATAATAGATGAGAAACAGATGCATGATGGGTACCTCTTTGCTCAGCTTGGCATTTTCTGCTGCTTTGTCATTGGCGGCAAGGCTGGGTAAAGGCAGGGCTGGCATGGGCTGCATGGCGATGAGCTGAATTTTATTAGGTGGACGTTTGGGGCCGTCAGTTGCACGGGACATGCGGTCAACATGCTCGAAGATGGAGGCTGAAGATAAAGGTTCATCCATGTTGTTGTTCATTGGCGGAGGACCTACAGAACAGTTTCCCAGTTTTGATGACGTTATATTATTTCAAAAATCAAAAGTAATATTTAAAACAAAAAAATTCAGTGCCATCCAAGACAAAAAACAACAAAAAGATGGGAATTGATCGTCTGTTCGATTGTAGTTGCACACCAGAGGGGGGCAGTGTTCGACTAATTCTATAGACACACATTTTAAACAAAGGTAAAAAAGCTCAAGGCAGGCGGATGATACATTGTTTCTAAAAATTGCAGCAGGATGACGTCTAAGAAAACCATGAACCAACTATAAACATCGAAACTACCTTGCTGTAACTACCAAAGCAGACAGAGTCACTCTTACCAATTCTATTCTTCACTGTGAGTCAGTAACAGGATGAATGAATGGAGGTGTAGAGAGAGGCGTGAATAGAGAGAAATGTAAATAGTTCACAAAATACTTGGCCACACACAATACTTGTATTACACAGAATTCAATTACTTTTACATATAGATGTTGTAAGACAATCCGTAATGTGCAAAATCACTGAGGAGGAGAGAAAGGAATGAATGGATGGCAAAAGTGCTTCTGAAAGAGTTCAGTTTCATGGATAGAAGAATCATTTCTTGGCTTGTCAGACTGAATCTCATTTAGTGTGGGACAGCAGAAAAGAGTGTTGAGAGAGAGCCATCGCCACAGGCGCTGTCTGACAAGAGCACAACACGCAGAGAATAGAAAAAACAGAGAGAGAGTGAAAAAAAAACCAAATCATCCAAGAGTAAAGATGAGGGTTAGTCACAAAAGAGACAAGACGAATGATGCCAGGCTGACTGGAGAGAGAACCACAAATCTTTCCATCACTCCCTCTCTGTACTTCTTTACATTGCACATTTGTTCCTCATGTGATGTGTTAAAACCGTGAGACTCAAGAGTTTGTGTTATTTGGATGACTTGCATCTTCATTACACAAAGTGCTTACACATTTTCTGACTCCGTTAATAAAATAGGGCCTCTTAATCATTAACCTTGTTAAAGCTGTGTTTTATAAATTGTGTTGCGTTTGCTCCTCAAGACTGGAAACCAACCAACAAAAGAAAACGGATCAAATGTTGTTGCACAAATGAAATCAAATGTATTTAGTAAATTGAAATACGATTATATCAGCACAACCCAACTCGCACTTTTAACGGACTCAAAATCAAAGCGTCTTACCGTTTAATCCATTAACAGCCGCTTTACGGGTTTGCTTGGGATCGCTGGGAAGCCCGGCAGGTTTCGTACCGTCCTCAGGAGACGCTCTCTCACTGCCTGGATCACTGCCCACTGAGTCACCCTCTGACGGAGAAATTCTGACAAGACAACAGCATACATCATGAAAACACAATGTCTTTGACAACTTTTTATTCAATTCCACCAAAATGTGCCTTTTAAGCACACTATAATTCTTTAACCAGATGTTTTAATAAACGGAAAAGAAACTACAAGTACAAATAATGAAATGCACATTTAAATACAATGTTCCCCCTTTAACAGTGTGTTTAAAGACCACGATGAGAGATTTCCTTTGACCCCACCATGAAATCATCATCTTGAGAGAAAATGATATTCAGGCATCGTCTGCTTTCAACGAGGCATAGGTGTCAAGGGAAAAAGCATGGAAAGATGATCCAATCGCCTCATGCTTCTGAAGTGCTATTTCAATCTAATGTGACCATAAAATGTTTATGACTTGGTATAGTGCCCATTATCTATTTACTGACTCGAATTCTGTATTGTAAGTGTAACATCTTTTAGTCCAGTTATTCGAGCATTTGTATCTATTCATTTAATACCTAAACTTACAAGAAATGCATTTCTTACTTTCTGGAGAAATATGCAACTACTGTGTATTTATAAGTTCATGTGCTTGTTCACAGCTATAAGATATGTGCTAATTTTACCCCAAAGACCTTTATATTGATCAGTGCCGAGTTGTAATCCTGTTAGAAAGCTTTTTATTCTCTCACCCTTATTAGATATGTGCCTTGAAATAAATAAAGGTATTACTTTAATATAAGATTTAAGCAAACATAAAATAAACTGATTCTCAGAATATGTTTTAAGGGTTTTACTACTGCCATTCACACTGGTTTGCTGTTTAAAAGTGGCTTGTGAACAGTTGTCTGTAAAACACTTTACAATAAGGTGCTATTAGTTAACATTAGTAAATGCATTAGCTAACAATGAACAATTTTGTTTTTCAGCATTTATTAATCCTTGTTAATGTTAGTTCATGTCAATACAGTAGTTATTCATGTTAGTTCACGGTGCATTAACTAATGTTAACAGTGACAACGTTCGATTTTAATAATGTATTAGTAAATGCTGAAATTAACATGAATTAATATTAATAAATGCTGAAGTTCATGTTAGCTAACGCATTAACTAATTGTTAACAAATAGCACCTTATTGTAAAGTGTTACCAACTGATCATATTAAATCTTAAACAGTTTTAGGGTACGATAAACACTTACTGGCCTCTGCGGCGCTGGGCATTGCGTGAAGCTTTAGAGGAGCCCTTGGACTTGGGTGTGGGCAAATCTGCGCTCTCGGGTGGGTTTTGCTCCTTGGTGGGCACAGGAAGCGGCATCGGCTCTTGAATGACCATGAGATCGTCTTTACTGTGCTGTCCCATGTGCAGCTTGGCGAAGTCAAAGCCCTTCACGCTGGGAGTCTGCAGCTACAGACCGTCATACCAGATAGAGGAAGAGGTATTAAAAAACGAAATCAATTTGCAAAGGAAACTGTGAGGGATTCGTTAAAACATTAAGCGTTTGCTTAAAACAAGAACACCCGCTGCTCCAAAAGACCACAGAACTGGGTCAGACTACAGTCCAGCTGTCTAAGGAAAACATCAATGTGGAAGGGAATATAAACAGAGGCATAACAATTTAATACAGGATATGAATTTCCATCATTCACAGAGTGGTAGAAATAAACTGAATTAAAAAAGAAAAGTTGGATCAGACGCAGGGATTATGACTTCAAAGGGCCCCGGGGCCAGTTACCTCCAAGGGCCCCTTTCCCACATTTTTTCAGTTCTTTCCCTTAGCTGCGCATTCACAGTTAAAGAAAGTCAAGGTTAAGATGATAATGAATATTAAAACCGTTCTCGCTCTGCGTCAAATGCCTGCGCTATGCTAAAAATAATCTGTACAGGGTTTATAGAAGTCTAATATTAGCTACACAGTGAAAAATCAACAATGGACCAAATTAAAGTCCCAGTGAAATAAAAAATGACAATTCTTGTTTTTTCATGAAATATTGCCGCGTTTATAGTAAATAGCTTATCAATGTGGGTCATTTTCTTTTTAAAACTGATGTACCCTCATAATCTTCAGTTAAAATCTGAAAATGCACTTCCGCCCTGAAATGACTATCCATCTGAAATGACGTAAACTAGACGGCTTGGCCGGAGCATCCGTTAACTCCTCCCCTTCAACTGTCAGTCTGCTGCCATTTTCATTTCAAAATGCAATGGCTGTTTTTACACATCTAATCAATTCGCAGGGAAAAACGCAAGCCACGCCCATTTATTTTCTCCTTTGAAATTCCTTTTCACTCGGAAATGTGAAAGAATACGGAAGTAAAAACCCTCGCAACTTCCGGTTCACGGGGACTTTAAGGCTTATGAAACACGCGTCTTTAATTAACTGTCAAATATACACGCATTTAATGCATCACTTAAATAAAAAATTTTTTATCACCATAAAATGCCACTGTGACACATGTCTGTAAACATCAAATCATCAAGCAAGAGATTCAGAAAATGGTATTTAAATGTGCTGTAATTTAATTGATAAGTTCATTTTTAAGAAGTTAAATTTAATTTAATAAGTTAAAGTAACATAAAAACATATGTTGCCATGATTTGTTGATCATTTCATTTTTTACAGGATATCCACAGAGGCCTTGTATAGGCTATGGAACCCATATATTAAACATAGATAAACATTTGTTTTCATTGTTGTTGGGTTCTCTGTACCAAACTGGATGGCGCAACCTTGAAGCCCAGGGCCCCTGGGCACTGGCCCCATTGGCCCGGTCAGTAATCCATCCCTGATCAGACACATCCCACACAGACAGCTACGCACGCTTTAATGGCCTGTCTGTCTGCAGAACTGTAAAAAACATCAAGTGAATGCAGTACAGCAAGCTAATGCCTGCAGGCCAGCAGACCAATGAAGAATTCAAGAGAAGACGTTTGTGGTTTCATCAGACACAGGCATAATACATTTACAAGATTTAAAACGTATTACGTCAGTATCTTCTCGAGACAAAACAGTTGCCAAAGCAAAGTTACAGCGAATTCAACAGCGATTGGTTGAAAATTCTGCACATATAAACTATAACATGATGCATTTACAAGAAAAGTTCACATGCATCTCAATTTGCGTTCCATGGAAAAGGAATGATGGGATGAGTAAATGATGACAGAAGATTTTTGGGTTGCCTACTCCATTAATAACGGCTATTTGTTTCCTGACCAAACAAACCAAAGGGTCACAGTGGGTCAGATTACTCAATGTTTCATACGTCGCCAGAAAACACTGAGATGTATGAAAAATGCATAAACTAATCACGAGCACAGTCGAGCGTTTCACAGAAATGTGCTCATCTGCTGGGAGTAGATCTATTTCTCTCATTCCCATCACATTCCCTTTCAAATGTAAATGAGGCTGTTTAGAAAAATTCTGTACGTGAAAAGCTTTTATCCCATTGCTGTGTGACTGCACATCTGCTGTAACCAAATCTAGGCCACAACACAATCCAGAGGCTGTCCAGATTTAGCTCACATGGCCACAGACTGAGATTATAATTGACCCAATCTAAAACAGACCATAAAATAAGATATTGTTCTCCATTCAGTGTATTAACGGGAGATTATAGGCTATTGAAAATGCTAAAAACAGGAATAGCATCAAAACACAACGTTACACTTGCAGATCAGATACCTCCGGTGCCCTTAATTTTTGCTGTAACTGTTTCTTTACAGCTTTCTTGGGTTCTTCCTCCTCCTCCTCCTCCTCTTCTTCTTCTTCTTCCTCCTCAATGCTCTCCTTTTTCCTAATGCTTTTGGCAGCAATAACAGGTTTCTGATTTGGAAGGTGAAAGGAAGAGGTTGCTCGTGGTCAACTATTGAATGAAATCCATCAGACTCCGACAGACAACAAACATTCTGAATAAGATCTGATTCTAAATTTCAAACACTACAGACTCTCGTGTCAACAGGGTCCACGCAGAACTACAACACCACAGCTACAGGGATGCTGGAGTAGCACTCGTCAGGCTGCTGAAGGGTAGGGGAGGAAGTGGAATCTTCTACTTCCTGTTCGGGGACTAACTGGAGGATTAATCTAATGAATACAGTGCACGACTCCTCTACCAGATTCTACCTTCTCATCTCTCCTTTCTTCTTCTTCCTCCTCCTCTTCATCATTTTCTTCTTCTTCCTCATCTTCCTCCTCCTCTTCTTCATCACTACTCTCTAGAAGCTCTTTGCTCATTGACCTCTGGATTACTGGTGGGGATTTTTGTAATGAGGTCTTAGACTACAAGCGTGAGGGAAGGTGTAAGTGTTATTGTAACAAAAATACTTTCCAGGAAGTGCAAATGGAGCAGTGCGAGATGTAGACTACTTAACATTGTAAATGGATTACATAAAAACCTCATTGAAAGGCAGAGAGGGTGATTTTTAAGAGGGCAGGAGTAAGGGGGGGAGTTCTTGTGGCAGGGTATGTGTAATGAGAATGTCTCTCAAATCAAGGAGTTCAAACTGTGAGGACACACGAGGGCTGATCCGGGTACGGTCATCACCGCTGCGTGTTAACCAAATAACCAGCTGAGCATTTGACTTCATTACTGTGACTCAAATATGTGTGTGCTTGTGCATGAAACATCCGATTATACCGGTGAACACAGTGGTGTGAAGAAATCAACACCCTGCTAAAATAAATTAAACATTAATAACTAATAAAGCCATTACAAAATGTCTTCATGTACTGTATTTTGAGTCTTAGCGGATCCACTTAATCAATCCATTTTTAGGGATGAATAAGCGCATTTCAGGTGGTTCTTACTAAAATAAAAGCCTTTTACTATCATACTATAATTAACCAGTTTTACTGTAAATTGAATCATTTGGTTTGTTTGAGATTTGGGGACAGAAAAAAATCATTAGCTATGCTAGTGTAGACGTTAAATTGTTTCGACACTGAAATCAATATCCGATAATGCTATCGCACAATTTCTTGTATATCATTTTTATATACTTTTAATTAACATCATTTTTTAAATTCCTGTGAGGGATGGGAGGCGTTTCTCCACAGCTTGACACGCATGGGGTGAAGAGGTATGAAAGTCAGTGACTAAGGACAGCGTGTAACCCTCACATGTCTGGTAACACATGTCAAGATTCATATTTGAGAAAAAAATCATTAGCTATGCTAGCCTACTATAGACGTTTAAAGTGATAGTTCCCCCGAAAATTGCTCACCCTCATGTCTTTTCATACCTGTATAAATGACTTTGTTCTGATGAACACAGAGAAAGATATTTGGAAGAATGTTAGCAATTTTCAATTCTGTGACATCATTGACTGCCATAGTAGAAAAAAATGTAATGGTAGTCAAAGGTTCCCCAGAACTGGTTGTGTTCCTAAATTCTTCAAAATACCTAATTTTGTGTTCAACAGAACAACAAAATATTTTTAAAAAAAAATCCTACTATGGTAGTGGATGATGTCAGACCTGAAATTTGCTAACATTCTTACAAATATCTTTCTATGTGTTTAACGGAACAAAGAAATTGATATAGGTTTGAAACAACCTAAGGATGAGTAAACGATGACAGAATTTTTATTTTTGGGTGAACTATCCCTTTAATTGTTTTGACATGGAAATCAATATCCTATAATGTTATCGCACAATTTCTTGTATATAATTTTGATATACTTTGATATCATTTTTTTAATTCCTGTGTTATTTATTCCTCTCTTTGCTATAATTGAAATTTTAATTGAAAACCTAAATAGAAAACAATAGGGTATATGTCCAAGGTCACATGACTAAACCGGAAAACAGGTCTTGATATGTCCACTTGTCGGAGAAGGTGTTAACAGTAAATTTACATTTAGCAGATGCTTTTATCCAAAGCGACTTACAAATGAGGTAAACAATGGAAGCAATTGGAACAACAGTATTATGAAATAACAGCAATGTCTATTGATTTTTGAGATAATCAGCTAATTCCGCTTGTTTTCATTTTTAGCGTTTTATTCAATTTTTATATTCAAATGTCAGAGAAAATAAAAACACTTTTAAATATCAATAGGCATATATTAAGTACATCAATTAAGCTCATATTTGGTCTCATTTCGGCTCTATTTGTAACAAGCGCATACAAAAGACCTGAACCGGATGCGATGAGACCTGTTTTCCAGTTTCTGCATAAGCTGACGTTCGGCACAAAGCCTATCGAAGTCTATGAGATGGCCTTGCTAATTTAGTAATAGTTTCCTCTGTGTGTGTGCGTAAATAGGTAGATAGGTAGAAAGCAGCAGATAACCATCTTAAAAGCCACATCCTCATGATGTAACCATATAGGATTTTATTATAATAAAATAAAAAACGCACACACAGCTGGCCAGTGTCCTGCAACAGAGCCATTTGACTCTGTAGCGAGATGAGATAAGCAGCTCAGACACACAGGAGCCCACGGACTGATTAGCAATATCATTGAAAATCAGCAGACATGCAACCAAACGCAAAAACAAAACCTACCACATGACCTGCTCTTGACCCTTTCAGTCAGAAAGGAAAATTATGACATCTCTGGAGAACTTCCATAACCAAAGCTGAAATATTGGATTTCATAACATATGAATCATACAGTCAGACAGTTCTCCTCTTTCTTACCTTCTGTCTCTGTTGGACTGTGCTCATGGTGTCCGGCTGGAATTCCAGTTTATCGGTGCGGCAGAGTTTCCAGTACAGGATAGATATGATAATGATCACCACCACCGCGGGGACCACCACCCCCACGATTATCCACGTGTTGGTTTTGTCTGTATCTGAGGGATGGGAGGCCTGTTTTTCCACAGCTGGACACACATGGGGTGAAGAGGTATGAAAGTCAGTGACTAAGGACGGAGTGTAACCCTCACATGTTTGGTAAACACAAGACTCAAGATTCATATTTGAGACAAAGACTGTTCCAAAAGTTGTATGCGTGATCATTATATTGCTCTTCTCTCACTGTACACTGAATTAATTCTACTGTAGAATGAAAGGTCTGAATTTGAAGGCTTACGCTGTGCTAATATTCCCTGGATGCGGTATCCCATGACGATAGCTGCATGCTGCATGTCCAGACTGTTGAGCATGTTGGCTGTGGTTCTAGCAGGAATCCTCTTTCCGTTAGCGCCTTCCACGAAGTAAATAATCTCCAGGGGATTGTCAGGGCCCACCAGGCGAGTGGTCTGCACAATCTGAACACAGAAAAAAGCATGACGTTCAATATAATTAGTATTATTTAAATCATTTATACAGGTAGTGACTAGTAAGGAAGAATACACAATGCGAAAGTCTTTAACAAATTGAGTATTTCAGTACACTACTTTAGCGCCATATACAGTACCTTCTCTATATATGAAAATTCGAACTGTGCATATGGAAATTTCTAACACATAAACACAACTCATGAATATCTTACAATTCTCTTATATAGAGAGAGGGAAAGACAGAGGATCTAAGAGCTGGATATGTTTCCACTTTCCAGGGTTATTAGGGTGGAAAAACAGCGTGCCGGCGTGTGGGCTCACCTGAGCTTGACCTACATTGAATGAGTACTTTGCGTGGTGAACCCTCACAGACATTAAACACTCATTTTGAAAGTGCTGCTACCTCAGGGACAGAAGATGGCTACCTCATTTCCCAACTACACGAGAAAATTGTTTTAGAAATACGAGTTGTGCTCTTATGTGCCAAAACCAGTCGCCACAATCCCAGGGTGTTGCGCATGGTTAGTAGAGAATTGCAGTTTGGTTTCTAGGACATTGTAAGTGGTTGATATAACATTTAGAAACACCACAGAGCATCATTACATTCATTATCAGCTAATATGTTTGTTAATAAGAGTGGATATATTACGACTCATTTGGAAACCACAAGGTCAGCTAGTCAGGCATTGGAGAAGGTTAAAGCACGTCTGTCACGATCCTGTCCTTCTTGTCAGGAGTTTTCTATTTCCGTGGACAGCGTCGTAACAGTACCATGTCTTTTGTGCTTGTTGTGTTCTGTGTGGAAACACGTGGCCTTTGTTGTGACTTTGCGCCACGTGTTCTCCTGTCGCGTGACTTGGCCCCTTCCCCTTGTTTCCCCATAATCTTCCCATTAGTGTTTCATTCCCCTCACCTGCCCAGTGTAATTTTCCCTCGTTAGTTTTCCCCATTTAAGACCCTAGTGTTCTCTGTCCCGTGCCGGTTCGTTTTGCTATGTTTGCAGAGTCCTGTGTTAAGACCTGTGGAGTATTCCCCAACGTCTTGTTTCCCCTTTCCAGTCTTGTCATCCGAAGTGGACTTTTTATTTTTGTCGTTTGGACTTCCTTTGTTTTGCCCCCTCGAGGGAAGTATTTGTATTTGAGTCTCGTTTCATTTAGTGTTTGCCCCATTGTGGGTTTTTGTTTTATTAAAGTCTTTGTTGCTACCTGCTGTCTGCATCTGGGTTCTTCCTGTCAGTTTCCTGACACACGTCAGCCTCTTTCTTCACAGTCTCTATGTAACAGTAAAATCTTCCTTTTGCAAGCTGAACAGTCAATAAACGGTTTAAAAATCCCCCTCGCTGCGCATTCAATAATTTATCAGAGATTGGAGCCGGCGTATGACACGTCAGCCGATCGACAAGAATAAAATGGTTGCTTTTTAAGTGGTTCTCGGTGCCAATGATGAACAGGAGGATGTTGCCATGGATACTCGTGTCCCTGAATGATGATGCTCGGAGGGAGAGCAGAGCAGGTGTGGGGAAGTGGCAAAGACTGAAGCTGATTAAGAGCCGGAGACATTAGACGTACACAAGAAGGGCTTCAATAATTAATTCAATGATGTCATCCACAGAGAGTAAGAATGAAGGAATACGGCAGACTTCATGCTCACATTACACATATTTATCTGATGTAACCGCTGAAGAAGGTGAATCCAATGTGAAGAGAACACAAACCTGCACACTGTTGTTTCCAACACTAGTTGCTCTTTTAAAGCGACGCCCAGTTCCCAGTGCGTCCCCCAGCAAAAGAGCCAATTTTCTCTCCACGGAAGCTTGGAAGACCCTGTCATTCACACGTTGGTCCAAAACACCCAGCAATACTGAACACAAAGATGCACATTATGTTAAACGTGATTGCTCATTTTCCATTAATCACAGTGAAAAAGCATGTTTATTTAAAAGTATGGTAACATTACTTTGGAATACAGGAGTGTTAAAAAGATGGAAATAAATCGACAGATGTTTTCTTTTTAGGTAAACCATTTCTTTAAGCTTATCTAACTGGAGGAACGTCAGCAGGCCGGTACCTGTTCTAACCCATGAAGAACGAAGCAGTTGGGTTGTATTCAGCACAGGGTAGTGAAAAGCTAAAAATAAAGAGAAAGAAAAAAAAACGTAGATGTAAATTGTTACATTTTCATTCACACTGTCACATTTTCAAATTTAACTACACAAGTAGTGAAGTCAATGGGGGGCAAAATCTGTCTGGTTAAAAGCATTCTTCCAAATATCTTTCTCTGTGTTCATCAGAACACAGAAATTTATACAGATTTGGAACAACTTTTTCGGCCAATGGATCACACTAAAATAACCAATGTGGGCCTATTTTTGCACATTTACTTTTTCGCTTTTTCACAACAAAAACACAAACCTATCAACCAGGCTAATGTCTCAAAATCTACTTCTGAGATAACAAGCATAAAAGTGTAATTTCAACCACTAATTTCACTATAACTTTGTGGCATTACTCAGTCTATATTAAAGATATCAAGGTAATGTTTCACAAAACATTCTTTATACTACTGTATGTACAAAGCTTTTTGCAGAAAACATTAAATCACAAAAAATGGACTTTAGCAGGGTCACAAATTATTACAGAACAAATCCATGACAGAACCATTATCTATTATCTTACTGTATGTGTAGTATTAATACACTATGTTGTTGATACCAGTACACTGCAACCCCCCTAATTCACACATACGTCAATTTATGGCGCTAATATTTCCTTGCTTGCGAGTGTATTCGTGTAACTAAACCCAATATTTATGTGTGTACTCACGCTCTGCGATCTGTTTAACTGGGTAGCCCAGATAGTAGCTGTATTCCACCACACTGAGGTCACGAAGACGAGCGCTGACCTCTGCCCCCAGCACATACCCACGGAAGTCACGCACCGCAAAGGTGATCTCCACGGGAACCTTCTGCTGTTGCGTAGCCATGAGGCTCATTGTGATGTTTAAAATCTGTGAAACGTGAAACATCATAAACCATCTGAAGTAAACATTAAAACTAGAGAATTAGGCTGCAGTGGGTCGGGGTTTGTCAAAAGTTTTAAACTAATCCAAGTGTGATGGGTTTCTTAACATAAGAGAAATAAACAGTGCAAGCAATAAATAGAAAATACAGGCTAATATTGACATAGACAGAAACATGTTTAAAGTTGACGTTGTACATCCGTTGATGTAAATGCAGAAAGACTGTGCAGAGCATTTATGTAAAGCACGTGTTTTGTGTACGTTAGTGCAGTGGTTCTCAAACTGGGGTCCGTGGCCTCCTGGGGGGCCCCAAGATGGTTCTAAGGGGACCATAGATTTTGTGGCATTTTAGAAATATAGATATCTATCATACATTTTGTGCAATCAAACATCAGAAAAACAACGCCACCAACCAAAAGAATTGATGTTTTAGCATTGTTTAACTGAATATTTTCTTGGTTTAATTAAAATTTTAAATTTAAGATTATAAGTCTTTATTTGGGGGGCCGCAAAGCAATGCACTCTACATAAAGGGGGCCTTACAACAAAAAAGTTTGAGAACCACTGCGTTAGTGAATGAAATGAGTGAGAGCCATTAGTTTTGTTGCCGTGACAACGGTTGACCTGAACAGCCAGCTCTCTCTTAAAATCCAATCAGAGCAAACCGTTGGAGATGATGTCATCCCGTTTCAATGAGGGCAATAAGTGAAATGAGCTCCGAATTCTCATCGCAAACCAAGCTGGATGAATTAAAGCCATGAAAAAATGTTCCAGTATAAAAATATTGAGAATAATCCGTTTTAATAAATGTTTAATGAAACCAATCAGAGCATTCACTGATGTGTAAAACACGATGCCCGATATAGTGCCTAAACAAGGTCTCTACCGTAACATCATGGTATGACATAAATATTTGTAAGCAAATGATGCACATTGAATATATAAGCAGTACTTACATGCACAGTGAAGTTTGTGGATTTCTGCGCGCGTCGGAGGACTTCAGCTAATGCAGTGATCATACCCTTTTCTATATGCTCACTGAACATACACATACCGATGTCTTCATGGCTGGGTACAAACTCAAGCACTGCAGACAAAAAAACACAAGCTCATGGAAATCTTCAAACATGCAATAAATAAAATACAAGATGTTTACAGTTCATTCAGTCGCTATAGGCAAGTACTGAGAATTATTGTATGTAGGCTTTACTGCACCTGAATGTACGTGGTACTGTCGCCCTGGTACTGGACTGATGGGTGACACACTGATAAAAGAGCTGGTGGTTTGAGCAGAGGGTCTCAGGGCGTTAATGACTGATATGGCTGTAAAAACCACAGCACCGGACACGGCACGAAACACAAAGTCTGGAGGAGCTTTCACTACCTACGACAGACAAAAACACTTAGTGTCAAGAACATACACATCAAAATTCACATCAAATTCTCTATAAACACAAAGGGCCCTGTTTTAACGATCTAAGCGCATGGTCTAAAGAGCACGGCGCACTCAGGGGGTGTCCGAATCCACACCTTGCGCCGGGCGTGCGATAGGGCCCAAAGAAACACAGACAAGCTTTAAAATGAGCTTGTAGATGTTAGTAGAGATTGATTATGTATTGTGTTTCAACACAAAGCGCAACAAAGCAGTATTTGGCCACTTTTGAGCCAAATTACGTTGCGTTCATGTTCATGAGGACCCTTGAGATAAAACAAGAAAGAAACTCTTTCCAGAAACACCACCACTGAAACCTGACATAAGTATGGTTCACAACAAGGTAAACAATCACAATGATGCTAAATTCTGCAGACTGAAACAGATGCTGCCTAATTTATTTAAAACTTTCTGTTGGAATAGCAGAAGTAATTTTTCTTATTCGTTTCCAAAAGGATGTGTGCAGAAGTGGCTAAGAAATGCTTATAGTAATAATTAGTTACAATGAAACTTTACTATAGTAACAAGTAGCAAACCAGCAGTTTTTGAAAAACTTAATACTTAAAAATACTTGATTCTAATTGGTTAGTCGCAACATTCCCAGGACTGTTATTCAGTTGTACTTGCTACATGAGTAAATTATTGGGCACTTATTTGTAAACGTTAAAAATAAACAGAAAGGCATGGGGACAAGCCCATTTGAAATTAGTAACAATTGGGGCTTTCAAACAATTAATCGCGATTCATCGCATCCAGAATAAAAGGTTGTGTTTACAATACATAAATATGTCTGTGTACTGTGCATATTAATTTTGTATTTATAAAAACATACTTATAAATAGAAAATATGACATAAAATTAATAAACATTTATATATAAAATTTAAATGATTGGTAAATATAAATAAATGCATGTAAATATTTCCTAAACATGTATTCATGTGTGTGTATGTGTTTATAACAATGTCGTAGTAACAATAACTGTTGTTCCTAAACATTTTATCATGCAAGTTTACCTTTTGTGCTGTAAACAAATTACCAAACTAGAGAATGGAATCCTATTAATGCATAATAAGTTCAAATGTATTGAATAAATAAAACAATATGGAATAAACTGTACACTTATTTAAAGGGATAGTTCACCCAAAAATGAAAATTCCGTTATCGTTTACTCACCCTTATGTAATTTCATACCTGTATAAATGATTTTGTTCCAATGAACACAGAGAAAGATATTTGGAAGAATGTTAGCAGTTTTCAGTTCCGGGACATCATTGACTACCATAGTAGGAAGAATTAAATAGCAGTCAAAGGTGTCCGAGAACTCTTTATTTTCCTAAATTCTTCAAAATATCTCATTATGTGTTCAATAGAACAAAAAATAAAAATGTTTCCTACTATGGTAGCGGATGATGTCCCAGAACTGAAAACTGCTAACATTCTTCCAAATATCTTTCTCCGTGTTCATTGGAACAAAGAAATGTATACAGGTTTGAAACAACTTGAGGGTGAGTAAATGATGACAGATTTTTCATTTTTGGATGAACTATCCCTTTAATCAAGTGTTTAATATACCTGTAGCTCCACTGAGCGATTAAACTTCGCTTTCAGAATCTCTCTGATTTTGGCTTTGGCATATCCAGCAGTGGATCCTGGAGGAAACCCTATAAAAAGCAAACATTAGGCTGACTGGTATCTTTCAGCCTTGCTAAAAAGGCTTGTAGGGTTGCTTAAAGCAGCAAGTTACACATTAAGATCCACTTTGTTGATATGCTACAGTTAAGAAAATGTAAAAATATCTTACCGACTCTAATCAGGTATGTGTCTGGTTTAGTGATGTTGCAGAGATACTTCCGGGCAGTGGTTGTTTCAAGAGTTGTGCTTAGTGTTGTAACTGACAAATCGTTTATTGTAGTCACTGTTGCGAATGTAGACTCAGTGTTGTCATTATGTAACACTGTGGGAGAGACTGTAAAGTTACTCATGTCATCACTGTTAGTAACCACGGTGACGGGAGTGTCAGATGGCATTTCGGAGAGAAACTCTTCGTCGGCCATCTCGCTTACAGGGGGAGGTGAGGTCACGTTGAAGGTTGAGTCAGTTGGGTATGCCGAGGTGCTCAATATAGTACTTAGAAATGGAGTCTCGGTTGGAATTGAGGTGAAAATCCATTGGCTTTCATTAACCGATGACACGCTATCTGGTTCCACAGTCGGAGGAGGTTGGTTGGTCACCGGTAAGGAAGTATTGTAAGTTATAGTAGGTGTGGTATACAAACCACTGGTTGAGTCTAGACCAACCAATGGAGATGAAGGGTCTATTGAAGGTGTCGGTACAAATGGAGATTCCAAATCTAACACCGTAGCATTCGTAAGGCTAGGTTTAACGTCTGAGGGCTCCAGGGTTGAAGTGTTAAAAGGTTCAAATCCAGAGATATCTGTTGAAGATTCTTCTTCAATCCATGAACTGTTGTCTGCAGATTGAATCGTGTCATCAAACACTGCAGTTAGCATGTAACTCGGGTCAATCGCGTACGTACTATTGGGCACAATGTGTGTAGTGCCAATTGATGTAGAGGAAACACTAAAGGTTATATGTCTGGCAGTGTGCTCTGGCAAGCTATCATTTTCCTTGGTCATCTGAATAGTGTAGAACTCCAAACTGTTCATGTCTGGCAAAAGAACATCTGTGGGTTGGATGGTGACAGTGACTGGCCAGTCAGGTGCCATCTCTAAACTCTCATTCACAGATTCATTCTGGTTTAAAATACCTGAAGGATTTGAAACTGTGAGTAAAGAATGTACTCTAGTTGGTTGGATGGTTGGAAGGGATGGGGAAATGGTGTGGTTGGGCTCAGAAGTCGAAATGCTGGGTTTAGTGGTTAAAACTGGAGACGTTGGCCAAGAAATGGGAACTGTGGTTGTCGAACTGAGAAATGTTGTTTGGTGTTGGTTTAAATCAGTGGTGGGAACGTTTGAGGTTGAATTACTATTAAAACTGGAACTCGTAGAGGTGGGATTCAGGTGTTTGCTGGAAAATGACATCACCACTCTTGTGGGAAATGTGGTGTCATAGGTCTCAGAGTTTGAGTATTCAAAATCATACACATCAGAGGGGAGATTACTAACCAGAGAGTAGTCATTGTCTTCAGATCCCATGAATGACATAGTTTCCAGGTAATCTCCAGAGCCATAATCCGCATCCATGGTGTTGGTTGGGAAAAAGTCTTCAGGTGGGCCCATGGTTGGCTCAACAGAGGCTGATGTCACAAGATGGTTCACAAAAACATGACTCGGCTCTAACTGCTGATCATTTGGATCACGTTTTACGTCTGGGCTGTGGCTGGGTTGAAGGTCTTGAATTCTGCGGGATGGTTCCACCGCGTCTCCAAAAGGAATCTCAGTGTCACTGACTCTCGTCGTTCCATACTGGATCTGAGGGGAAGGAATGGGAGAATCATCGGGAATTCTCAGAGGCGAATCTCCAGAAGGCACAGATAAACTGTCTGTAGGCTGTGAGGGGAACTGTGGAGCTGGACTGATAGCGTTCCAGGGGGAGGGCACTGTATGAGAGATAGGCACTGGAGACTTAACTTCTCGAGGCTGTCTGGAGGAAACTCTGGAGGGAGATCGAAAAGCTTTTTCAGACTCCAAGGAATGTAAAGGGGGTGTGGCAAGGGGATCTGGGGCTTTAGATGGAACTGAACTAGGCGGTGGAGAAAATCCAGACAAGGCAGAAGATACATTATGCGGCACTTCTATTGAAGATTCTTTTGGCATGTTTGGAGCATCCAATGGCCAGTCTTTGGGAGACACAAAAACAGGAAAGTATAAATGATTAATGATAAATGAATGCAAACCAAAACAAGCCCTGCTGCCAAAAACAGTGACATAAAATATTGGAAATATCAGCTAAAAACAATGACAGACCTTGACGTCAGACAAGAAACTTATAACCTACAAATAACAACATAGGGTGAGATTATTAAACATTATTAAACACTGTTGATGTACATCACAAAGCATCTGTGCCAAGGACTTTTGTGACACCATGGCGCCCAGATGCTCAAGGTTTTCTTTTGTTATTGGTTTGCAAAAACTCAACTGTCATTCAGTCATTTTGAGTCACGTTCCCCAACAAGTGCGAATGGTTGGAATGTGCCAAGGCCACAAAACAAGAGGATATTTAAATAATGAAGTGTGCCACCTTCAAGAAGGATTCCTGAAAGAAACCGGACTGTCTGGTTTATATTCCACTACCGTTTTATAAACTTTCCGTTAGCTCTGCTTTTACAGCGAGCGTGGAGGCTGGGCACTACAGCTGGCAGTGTTTGGCCTGGTATTCACAGGCAGCTGCACAGTAATGAAATGGTCCTTTCTGAAAAAGAGGATGAAAGAGAAGGTTGAGAAGCTTCTTAATGAAGCACGAGAGGGTAAAATGGTCTCGGAGAGCGTGTGCAGAAGCTTGGTAGTGTGCTGGTGCCAATAAACTATAACAAGGGTGCTGAAACCATAGAGAAACCTAGAGATGAATGGCCTGTTATTAATTGTGTCTGCCAGAAGTCTGGGTGGCTGAGCAGCAGCTCTTGAAATGGAGCATCGGCATGTTTCAGACTTTATGAATAACAGGGTCGAGTAGGATGTATTTGCAGTGTGTCATTGAGCAATGTGAAACTGGTTTAACGTGAAGCCTGTTAAGATAGAGAGGTAGAAAAATATCATTTTAACAATAAATGCAAGGTGAACCCTAGACAAAGGTCAACAGAGGTGAATGAAGAATGAAAGAAGAAAATGGTTCAGGTCACATAAAGGGATAGTTCACCTCCCCCCAAAAATTCTGTCCTCATTTATTGACTTTTATGTTGCTCAAAACCTGTTTATGACTCTTTTATTCCGGTGAAACACAAAAGAAGATATTTTGAGAAATGTCGCAGTAGTTTAGTGTCTATGGAATGGATGTGATTTAGGGCCAACGTTACTGTTCCTGAAAATATCTTCTTTTGCATTCTACAGAAGAAAGTCATACAGGTTTGAAATGACGTGAGGGTGAGTAAATGATGATCTATAGAGAATGTAAATGTCGAGAAAATGTATCATTTTATTCTTAGCTCTTAATTTTTTATTAAAATCTTTCATCATTGCATATGTTTATAAATAAAATCATCTCAAAGTGAGCCATGAAAAGAGTTCATTCACAGTAGTCACTAAACTACACAACAGACTTCAAATCACAAGCCAGACAGATCTGTGACTTAGCATGATCTGACATCACTCATCTTCTGAAGAATCCCCCCACACATGGACAAAGCTAAATTTAGTCTTCTTCCCCCAAAAGAGAATAAACACATGGGTAAAATGGATAAGACTTCATATAAAACCTTGGCTTTGATATCAAAAGAAACAGTGTTTGAGATAATTCCATAGCATCAGCCAAGTCCACTGACCACTTTAAAAGGCGATTAAAAAAAGCTATAAAAATACTGATGACAGTAAGGCAGTAAATAATTAGCAGCTCACCTTCTATCACATGTAATCACACAAAAATGATGCGCTACGGAACCAACATCCTATGCTACATTAATAAGATCAACATGCTCAACGTTTGGTTTTTTCCTGAGTTCTTTGATTCTCTATGATGCTACGTTACTCACTCACATGCTCTGGGCCAAGTGTTTGAAGCCGCTGTAAAACAGACGGCCAAGTAACACAGACAATCATGACTATATAGCAGAGAAAGCAGCTTGAAAGATTGGTCACAACTTTACAATAACAGCAAGAACAAAACCACTTGTAAAGCACGAGACCCAAATATATCACTTTCTGTGAAGTAAAAGAATGGAACTGAAATGGAGAATATAGATACATCCCCGTGCCAAGCTATTTAATAAAGAGATCATGTCAAAAAGTGATAAGAATCCTGAAAGAGTTCTTGTGCTCAGTTAAAGCAACCAACCAATCAATTGTTGGTCAATCGTTTTCCAGGTTGAACACAACACAGGGGGCAAAGATTGCCTGACCTCTGACCTCACAAGTGTTCCGTTCCTCCCATTCAATAATAGAGAAAAGCATTAGTGTAGCAATATATCAGCACTGAAAATACCTGTGATGTTAATAACCGTGATTTTTGATATGATTGAAATCCAAAATAAACAGAATTCTTATTTCTTTATAAATATTGAGATAACATATCCGTGGATTCTTTTGGCTATGACAAATGTGTAATGAAAATCTGATATCGACAAACCTAAAAAGCATTTAAGATTAAAGCCACAACCACCAAGGCTTTCCATCTCCAGGCCAAGCAAAACAGACAAGCACAAGACTTTAAATTCTCTTTTCTTTTCTAAAGTTCAGTCTTTCAAAACAAACAAGAACACAAAGCCTAAAGAAAAGTACTCCTATCTGTGCCTTGGTATTGTTAAAAACTAGGGGTGTAACGGTTCAAATTACTCACGGTTCGGTTTGTGTCACGGTTTCAGGGTCAAGGTTTCGGTTCGTGCTATGTTCAGGGAAAAGGGACTACTGACAAATAAAAATAAGAACAAATAATCAAGCTACAAGTAACAGCACCAATAAAACAACAGAGCAAAGCAGAAACTAAAATAAGATACTGTATATATACCTTTTAAAGTAGAAATGGATTAAAGTAAATCAAATAAAACATAACATTGCATATGTACAAATGAAATAAAGATGAATCATAATTGAAGTTACAGAAGCTACTGAGTCACAAGCAGTGAGTGATTTCCTTGACTTTTAACAGACCGCATGAATATGCTGCTGTCGCTTTAAGAGGAATGAAACATATCCAGTACACTGATACTGTACACACTGTGAATTTGTCTGTTTAAGCGCAAGACTTCAAAGACAACTCAATATTTGCGCCATGACTGAGACTTTCCTTGTGCGCGCTTCGGATCTTCTCACATAGCTCGCAAGCGAGTTTTCTTCTGCATCATCTTGCACTTGTTTAAATTGGCAAGGCTTGAATGAGTGTAGTTTAAACAGCAACACGTGCTGTTCAGGTCTCACCTGCACTCGCGCGCTCACACCACCCGGGTGATGAAAGCATAAATGACTGTATACAGTAGGGTTGGGCATCGTTTCAAATTTATCGATTCTGATTCCAAATTCGATTCTGCTTATCGATTCCGATTCCTAACGATTCTTAGTTTCGATTCCAAAGTGGTGAAAAAGTAATAAAATTCAAGCCAGATCAAAAATATTTATTTTGTGCCATTAGTTACAGCTGAACACACAAAAAAGTGTCTTGTGTGAGCCTTCCTTTCGAAGCGAGGGAGAAGGGGGTCTCACGTGTAGCATCATGTGCCGGTGTTCTGTCGAATTGTCCTACTCTGTCAGATTTTCCTACCGCAGGGCAAAACTTAATATAATCTAAAACACATCCACAAAATAAACAGGTAGGATGATTTTACAATGCAAAATACCCTGTCAGATAGTCCTACCAGCATAAAATAAACACATAAAATAAATTTACAGCGTAAATACCCCGTCAGATTTCCCTACCAGCATAAAATAAACATGTAGGATTAAGTTACTGTGCAATACCCTATCATATTGTACTACCAGTATGAAATAAATATGCAGAATGACTTTACAATGGAAATACACTATCAGATTCCCGTAGCAGTATAAAATAAACAGGTAGGATGATTTTATAGCGCAAAAAAATGACTTAACATTGATGTGCGCATGGCTCGGGCGTTGTCCTCCCGCACTAGTGTCATCGGCGGCTAATGAAGTGTGGGCACTCGGGATGCACAACGCATCAAACACGGTGCATTCTTGTAATTCGATACGATGAACCAACCGCAGATGCTTTGCCATATTGACACCCGTCTTGCAACATAATAGTTTGCCACAATAATTACACTTAGCCACACTTTAGTGCGCCTTCCACGGTCCATCGTGTGAACTGACTTGTAGTATTTGAGCGGAAGGTCCTCGCAGATGGCTATGTCAGGTCAGGTGACTCAGGTCTTGACAGATTACATGAAAATTATGTGACCGTGTGTTCCGGAATCGTTAAGTGGAATCGAATTTTTTTTTTTTAAAAAGGATCCGATTTCCAGAATTGGAATCGAATTTCTATTCCCAACCCTACTGTACAGCATATGTCAATCTTATTGAAATTTGTCTACGTTATTTGATTTGTTGTAGGTATTAAATGTGTATCCATCGACAAACATACATTAGCTGAACTTTGTCAGTCTGTTTTACGCGTTATCATTTTTAACAAACCATATTATAAATGCGTCGTCAGATTTAAGATGAGTCCCGAACCGTTNAAAAAGGATCCGATTTCCAGAATTGGAATCGAATTTCAATTCCCAACCCTACTGTACAGCATATGTCAATCTTATTGAAATTTGTCTACGTTATTTGATTTGTTGTAGGTATTAAATGTGTATCCATCGACAAACATACATTAGCTGAACTTTGTCAGTCTGTTTTACGCGTTATCATTTTTAACAAACCATATTATAAATGCGTCGTCAGATTTAAGATGAGTCCCGAACCGTTGGTTGAGAACCGTGCGGTTCAATTTTTTACCGAGAACTGTTACACCCCTATTAAAAACACTATAGTGAGTTAGACTGTTCTGGAATTGTGCATTATTTTCATTTCTTTTTTTAATCGGACATCAACAGAAGTAACATTACAATGATACAAACTCAGACAAAATTAAAGCAATGGCCATAAAGTAATTAAAGACGGAGTGACTCAATAATATTGATCGCAGGGCAAGTTCAATAATTCATTTATTCTTACAGGGGCACCTTCAGCCTAAATGAGCAGTGTTTATCTTGAGTAATGGCAGACGGTCTCTCACCCGACAGACGAACAGCGGGGGAATACCACGACCCAAGAGACGGGCGTGCCAATGATTCCCTCTGCCACCTGCTACAGAAATACAACCATGTAGCGCATGAACAGTCTGGCATTGTTGGAGCTATCGCTTTCACAGACACACAGACGTACTCTAGCAACACGTATCAGGTAGACATGTTCTTAACTATATATGAACCAGAAACATGTTTTTTGTGAGTCACAAAGAAAATAAACATTTATAAATTCCCTTTTCATGTTATGTAACAGTTCCTACATGAACGCTTTTGTATTTTATGAACATAATTACAAACACATACTTAAATGCACTCTGGCCCTAAAATGTTGGCAAACTCATATAATAAAGGTTTAATAAAGAGCACAAATAATTACACAACACTTTATAGGTAAGACCAAGACAAAGAACTAGTATTGCATTTTCTTAAAGAAAGAAACTTGGGAAAAAATGTTGGAACTTGGCACTTTGCACAAATTATTACATAATTTAACTTTAACATCTGTAATATGCGCAGAAAAAACAGCAAAGAGAAAGAACTACAGACAGCTACAGTGGGTTATCATTGTGATCACAAAGTGAACTACATTGGATCTACATTTAAACTTTTTCATGTCCACCTTGTTAATAAAATAACACTTATGACTGACTGACATCTTCAGTGGGTTGAATGCATTGACAAAATAGTACACAAAGGGATTCCAAATTAAATGAAACGTTGCCATAAACAAGATTATGGTTAACATCCGTACAGTATGTGTCCCTCTCTCGCAATGTGAACTGGCTGACGTCGTACTGAAACCACAAGAAGGCTGGAGATGAGATCAAACCCATATAAATGATTCAGTTTGGCACACCCAAATGTAATTTGTTCCTCCCTAAACTCCTGCTTAGTCGAAAGAGGAAGGAATAACCCAATAAACCCATCCTGGATTGAGCCACTCTATAGCCAAAACAATCTGTTGGTCTGATATTTCAGACTGATTGACGATTGTTTCACCAACAAACAATAGAAAATAAACACCAACATGCTATAACCCTGGCACCACAGTGATGCCATAGTATTTTTATTGTTGGTAGAGTGACGGATGAATGCATCTCAAAGCTTAATTTTAGATCCATTAAATTGTCCAGAAACAGCTCACAGAGCAATTTATAACGCCCTCATTTAATTTTAGGGTTGGATTACAGGGCCTAATTTGAAGTGAAACACAAAAAAGCAAGACTAGATCCAAACCCTACTGCTGCAAACACTGAGAAGACCAAGTACAACCCCCACATCCCCGGCAATGATGTCATTTCCTTTCATTTGCCAGACTCATTTTAAAGAAAGTCTCATTTGATGGTTGTTGCTACTCCAGCAAAAAAGAGGGGAAAAGGAAAAAAGCACAAGGAAAAGGTCTTTGGTATTAATTCAAATTCCTCTGCCCACACATGGTTCTGTTTTAAGCGGATGCGGATCCCATTGCGTGACTGCCGCTCCCTAACGCTGGCATAAACTCCCCATGTGCAGCCTAATCGAACAATCAAAGAAAAAACTGTGCTAACATTCGTTTTATCTCAAGATGCTTTTATGGGAGAGAGACTGTTATTTTAGGTGGTTTCTTTTATGTTATATTTAAAGTATATCCTCGAGCGAGACAAGTAGAAGACTAATTCAAAAACAATACTTCTTAAGATTAAAGTGATGAAGTATAAAATGGAAATCAACAGTCTTTGTGGCAAACAATTTGAAAGAAAAAATATTATTGTTTTAAGAGTCATTTAGACTTCCTTTATGGTTCATTGTCATTTTCCAAATCCCTTTCCTTAAAAATAAATTATGACATTTTATTTTTTTATAAATAAATAAATAACATTAACAAAATTCTGATACATTTGTATCAATGAAATGTCAGATAAGGAATGTATTGATACACACATATTTTGAACAAAATAAAAAAGAAACTGAATGTCAAATAACATGTATTCCCAAAAGCTATTTTCCACAACATTTATGCTGTACATACAATTTATTGATAACAAAGTTTAACTTAACCTTCTGTATGTATTTTAATAAAATCTGAATAGCTCTGTCACTGAAAAATAATAAAAAATGTACTAAATAGGATTAAACAGGCGTCTTATTGTAAAATAATAAATGCCATAGCTCTACAATACAACTACAGCCTAAACATACAATGTATACATTTTCTTTTGTTGTTAAGCTAAATCAGCATGAGGGATTAAAATGGCTCCTTGGACACAAAACAGAACACATTTGTTTGTCTTATCAGTGACTAAGTGCTCGAGACGACTGAAACTTCCCATGTACAGCCACTACAGACACAGAAAAAAAAGGTTTAACAGCAGCTTAAACACATCACACCAGTGGCTTCCCTCATGTCTCGAACACTCTCAATATCATAATCACAAGGCTGAGGCAATTTTCCAAAGGAAAAAGTTAATATGGTCAAATCCACCTGTATTTTACAGGTTAACGTTAGTATGACTATGACTGTGTTTGAAGAAAAACCAGAATGGAAGATGTTAGCTAACGTGGCACACGGGTAGAGCAGAGTGACATCAAGCGAAACATGTTTTTCTGACTGCTTCCATTGATCAGACTGAGGTCATGTCTGCCCCGGTCACATAAACACTCGAGGGGGAACTCAATAAGCGTGAATTACGCAGCTGATATTGTTCATTTGCACGCACGGTCTGTGTTGTTTTAGCACTCGATTTACTGAAGGAATTATGCTGAGTGCAAAGTTATGGAGGATGCAGCGGGCTACCGTGATTTGGCATATACTTTATCTGGCAGCTATACAGTAAACTGTACATCAAACACTCGCTCCATCACTGTGACCAAGGCTCCTGAGTCGGCTCTGTGAAATGCCAAAAGTACAGACAACTGGATATATGCCCGGTTATAATGCTCTTCTGCATCATTAGAGAAATTACTGCTGCCATAATCAATAGAAAGTCTACAAAAAGACCGTAAATAAAATTCTCTTTATGTCCGTTTTTCAAGGGAGGCAATAGCACAAATGTTGTCACAAATGTTATATCAAAGTTTTTTTGAGTTTTTACAATTTTACAAACACTCACGTAGTGCTATTTTAGTGCATATAGCATCAGGTTAAACCGCACAGTGGGTGGTAAGTGAACAGGATGAAGGTTTCTGCACAATACACTTTTGTGCAAGACACTGCAGGTGTTTAGTGAATTCCCTCTTCTGTCTTGAATCCTAACACGCTTTAAACAACGACAGAAGACAGAAAAAGAATGCAAACAGGTGACATCTTGACTGTGTCTCAGGGAGATGAAGAGGAGCGAGGAAAACAGAGCCTCTTATAAGGGAGAGGGAATGAAATGAGGAAGGTGAAAACACAGTTTAACTCCTAACTGATATCCAGAAACAGACTTTTCCTTAGCTGGAAGGAATATTGTGTACGCTCGAGTTCCCTTCATGCTCTCGCTCTCTTTCAGTTTTCTACAAAAGGCAAGAAGGCCAGGCCTGAAACTGGAGAAGCCCTGAAGACAGTGTCACTATACAGGTTTGGTGACTGAATTCACTGCATAAACTGGTCTTATAGACTGGACTTCTAACTCACTGAACCTTTATCAGACTAGATCTTTCAGCCAATAATATAAAATGTAGATGAGAACGCGTTCATAGTCAAATGGTTGCTAAACTAAAGTGGCAGGTTTACTCCGAACACAAGTGACAAATGTAATTCAGCATTCTACAATCGATCTCTCTAACAATTCAACAATTACATTATTTTACATAAGATTTCATTCCTTTTTTATTGTTAATTTGAATGTATAAATGATATCCTCATAAACCCCGACTGGGCTCAGATGTAACCATCTGTTCAAAGTGAGATGATCCAGACGTGCTGAACTGTACAGAAAAATGAAGAACCAAATGCAATCTGGACATTCATGGACACCTTCTGTCAGGCTGTCAGATAGACAGTAACCGCACATTCTGAAAAATAAAGGTACTTCTATGTAAGGCTGTATGGCTCCATAAAGAACCTTTAACATCCATCCTGTGACAAAAAGGATCTTTAGGGAACAAAAATGGCACTTCGATGGCATCACTGCAGTTAATTCCTTGAATGGATAGTTCACCCAAAAAAATAATACTTTCATCATTTACTCACCCTCGATTTGTTTCAAATCTCTTGGTTCTGATGAATACAGAGAAAGATAATTGGAAGAATGCTTGTAACCAAACAGTTCTTGGCCACCATTGACTACCATAGTAGGAAAAATGACAATGGTAGTCAAAAGTGCCACAGAACTGTTTGCTTTCCAACATTCTTCAAAATATCTTCTTTTGTGTTCAACAGAACAAAGAAATTTACAATTGAATTTTTCCTACTCTAGTAGTCAATGGTGGCCAAGAACTGTTTGGTTTTAAGCATTCTTCTAAATATCTTTCTCCGTGTTCTTCAGAACAAAGAAATTTAAACAGATTAGGAACAACTTGAGGATGAGTACATATAGATATAATTTTCATTTTTGGGTGAACTGTTCTTTTGCAATGTAAATTAATATGAATTTTAAGGAATGTAAATGTAATTCATGGGCCACATTTAACGTGTAAACTACAATACTAAGCAACCTAAGGAACAGTACAGAAAAACAAGCAAAACAAAGATTGATGAATGAAATATCAGTACACATCTGTAGTGAATGGGACATGGTTGAATGGGTAGTTTAAAATTGGCTGCCTGCTATTGTGTGAGGTCTCCAACACAGACCCTACGCTATCACCGCCTCACAGGGTTCTATTCACACAGTTCTTTAAAAACTAAAATAAGGCCTCTTATCTTTGAGTGTCACTTTAAGCGAGTGTTGTCAGAACACGAGACCTGATTTTTAAATATAAAATGCTGGTTATACTGTATCAGGAAAGTTCAACGTCACATCTAGCAGGTAAAAAAATGTAAAACAAGACCAGAACAAGTCCAAAACTATCGAAACAGCTTAACTTAATTTCAGCCGTTTCATTGAACTTTACTGTTAAGTATGTGCTTTGGAATCTCATAAAACAACAAGAGTCTTGATCTGTACTTGTTTTGATTAAATCCATGATGCAAGAAAGCTGTTCACAAAAAAACAATCAAAAAACAGAACGCAAAACAAAACACAAGCTGTCGGCTGCGAATACTGCGAAGCGCAACAGACAGACAGACAGACAGACAGACAGAATAAAGCACCTGCTTCCCTTCATGGCAGATAAACGCACATCAGCTTCACTTTTTTGACATTTTGCTGCCTGAAGTCACATAGTCCATCAAGATTCTGTGATTGTAACAATAAATAAAAAAGTAACGAGAGAAATTCTGGATTTCTTTTACAGCAATTCCATAAAATGAGAACAACTGGTCTATGAGACCTACCTTGTTAAAGGGGGTTTTACCCCCTAAAAAAGAACAGAGGACAAATATCTTGCCGATGTCTTTAGGGCACAAACAGAATTATAGAGCACAAACAGAATTTGATATTAGAAGCTTCTCTATGGTGAAAAAAAATGTATTTTTGTTCAAATAAATTAACGTGAAATTAGGTTGGATGTACCTGTATAAATAAAATGACGAAAATCTAATTCACATTTCATCTTAACTAGACCTGACAAGGTGAGAAAACATCTCTTCTATATTCTTTGGAGGTTTTGTCCAAACCAGCTGTGAGGGCCAAAACTAAAACGCTTATTATCAACATCAGTAAACTGACCGTGGCTGCAAGTTGATGCTCTACACAGTGAAAGCCAAACCAGCATCCTCCAAACGCACACACAAACTCTCCATCTACAATCGGCAAGGGTTCAACATCAAAGAGCTTGGGATCCAACAGTCCCAGTTCCAAAAGTTTCTCAATGGGACTTTGTCTGCTCACCCAGCCTTAGAATCCAGCTCCTGTGGCTTTTGATGGGCCCGGCGTATTGATCTGTCCCCAGCCCTAGAGGACATGAATAATGAATGCGCTCATTGTCGTCCCAAACAGATTAGATTTCACTTGTAAAAGAGGCAACACTTGTAATTAGCCATGGGTTCTGCACAAAGCGCACAAAAAACGAAAATAAAACAACGCTCCTCTGGAAGCTCAGACACCCTGTTTTTGAGAGTGGTTTTTATTTACAGTAATATTAATAAGAGCTACAGGTTTATCAAAGACTCTGAGTGCTCTTATCCCTGCCCAATCAGCATCCTTTGACTCATCGGTTGCCATTGGTGATGAAACAACAAAGTTTCTTACAAACTTCCCTATGGAGGCACTGATTTGGAAAGCTTGAGCTGCTTATTATGTACCAAATGAATAAGTGCTTGTTTCATAGTGAATCTTCTGCCTATTTTAACATTCTGTCAGCTTAACAGGTCAAGCAAACATCTGCCATCTTTATCATACATGGGGAATGACAAAGCCACATGCAGGCTGGTCAGATGCATGCATGCAGAAATCTGAGGCATTACAGGTTGTGTTTGCTAAAGCAACCATACCACCCAGAAAAGCCATAGCAACCACCCAGGATACCCTAGCAACTGCATAACATCCTGCTAAAACTCACAAAGAGCACCTTAGCAATGCCCTGGCAGTGACCCACAACGTCCTAGCATCTTAATGGTGAGTTTTGTACGTGCAAGCCACACTCACATACTGTATTATTCAGACATGAATTCCTTCACAAGAATAAATTCAGGACAGAAATACCCTGCTTTCAAGATTAAATTCTACACACAAAGCATACTAGCAGGCTTTCTTTTAGATGCCATTCTAAACCTTTAGGCGTGTGTGACATCAAACTATGCCAAGGCAAACTGTCACTGTGGAACATGCAGAGATGTAGACAGGTCCTGGAGATAGGCTGGGATTTTGGCTAAGATGACAAAGACGGAAGTGTACACACACACACACACACCTCTCAGACCCAGCCTGGGTAGAAAAAAATCTGTGCTTATTTGTTGACTTACACCCTTACTGACTCCACCCACAATCCATTACTGGGTGTTTCAAATCTGAATGAGAGTGTCTCAGCGCTTTTCCTACAGACCTGTGCAATGCTTCTGGTATTTTTCCGCATCAATTTTAGAAAAAAAGTCTGACCTAAATCACATTGCCAAGATAAAGCTTGCAATTACAAAGGAATTTCAAAATGCTGTCAAACTCAAACGTATAGGGCCGGAACGGAGGTGGTGGCCGCTAACGTATGGGGCCGTAACGGACGCGTTTGCCGCTAACGTATGGGTTGCCGTAACTGAGGCATTGGCCGCTTAGACTGACGTATTATAAATGCGAATGCACGCAACGCGAATGCAAAAGACACGTATGCATGCACCCCCCCACCCCCCCCGCCGACAGATTCGGTGGAGGGCCTAAGAGTGCCAGGGCCGATTTTTCTTCCCAGTCCAGCCCTGCTCCCAGATGATAGAAGCATTTGAGCTAACACTAAGCTTTAGTAATTATATTGCATATAAACATGCCTCAACTGATATCATTACCTTAAATTTCATGATCTGCAGAAATGAAGAGAATCCCAACATAGACTTAAACCCATTACAAATCTACAGGATAATGAGGTTTTATTTCCTATAATCCTACACCACTCCTGAGGAATGGTGTTCGTGTTCTCGTCATACTCCTTAATGTTATCAGGGGTTAGCGATATTCTCGAATAACAAGACGACGGTTTAGTCTCCGCTTGGAACGGAGTAAAGAAGCGAAAGAACTGACAAAATCCGTCTAGGCTCTGAATATGACAGCTCATTGCGGAATAAATTGTCACAACAGACTGGTACGGTTGGAAAGTCAGTGACTGTTCACAAACAGATTTGATAGATCTGAAATACCAAATGTCTTGACAACATGGTCTTAACACCAGTAAGGAGTTTTGAAATGTGGATTAACCTAATGCTGTTATGCCACACTTTATGGCAATATATGAAGAATAATGATTAACAACAATGATCCTTTCATGTACAAACACACTAGAGACCATTCAGGGTATAAAAAAAAGAGGACGACAGAATATAAAAAGTATTTCACATCATTTTACTTGTGAAACATGTGCCCTACTGCAAACGCTATTTTCAGGCCATCAACACGTACACTTGACTCATTAAGCAACTAATATAATTATTTCCAGCTTGAATAAATGGGTGATGAGATGACACAGTAGCAGTCGGGTTTATACTGGCACCTGATCTATGAAAACGCTCTTGAACTTGTCATCCACAGACTTTAACAATCTTTAAAAACGAATAAGAAACATTAGCAAGGTTCTTACATTTGCACCTGGGACAACACTGCAATGCACAAATTAATACAATTTTTTTTTCAAAAATGTCCCTAAAATCACTAAAAAGCATCCAGGAGCAGATGTTTTTTCTGCAGCCTAGTTTCTTGTTTTTTTTTCTGTTTGCAGAAAGCTCTTTGATCCACCAGTCTACAAGAAGACTGGATGACATATACAGGCTAGAACAGTTAGTCTTTTAGCTCGTAAAACGACCCATAACTAAACCGTTACTGTTGTTTAAATGGTATTAATTCACTACAGTTGTTTGGAAACAGTTTGCGTGGATTCTAATACGATACATTTGAGTCAATGACCTGGACTGCGGTAAATCTACGGCCATTCCATAACAAGTAACAGACAAGAAAAGTTTCTTAGATGAAAACATTTATCCAAAAAAGCTCTGTCATCATATTTAAAAATCATATGATATGAGAATGTGAGAATGACCCGATTTAAAATCTCACTAAAACACAAAGATTTACTGCATATTTTCTTTGAAGAGTTAAAAAAACGAAAGATGTTTGGACAGAATGATTCTGATGATCTTTGGAAGATGAGGTTTGAATCAAACACCTGGAAAATGCACAAGTCTGGCATAGTAAGAAAACTCTTGCTGTTTTTGGGTCTGGCTGGTTGATTATCCAAACCCATCAACTTTCAAAAGGAATTAGAAAGTACACTTTCCATTGCTTTTGTTGTTGACTTCAAATGTCATTTATTTAATCAAAGTTAAACTACATAGTCTATGTGCAAATTCACCTGTCACTGGTTCAATATAAAACTAAACATTACATACCACTTGAAACAAGGATAAATATGGTGTATGTTGACAACAATGTCTTTATTGCTGTGAATTATTATCTGTCAAGAGCGTTAAACCATCAGAATAATTGTCTTCAAAACTTTGTATTGCAGCAGTCTTAAAACTCGTTTTCATAAGCCAAATTCCTGTCACTTACAGAATAAACCCATCTAATTATCGGCTGCAAACTGATCACCCTTCCAAAATGAAGTAGTCTATGACATCACTTACCTGCAGCAGGTGAATCAGCGATCACCATGGAGACGAACATCATCATCTTCATCAGCCTGGCCGACTGCACCCGCGCGGTGACCTGGCTATGTCCCTCCATCATTAGACCATCCATTTAGAAAAGCACATGTTTTTGTCCGAGGTTATCCGAGGATATACAAATCGCGCTTTTGACTGGTCACCGTGAGCTGCAGGTGATCCAAAAGCAGTGCGACGAGAACAAAACAAACAAAAAAACAGTTAATTGGGTCATATTTTTAACCATAGCCCAGTCGAGAACTTAATAAAATACTGAACGAATTATGTGTTGCGTGTAACTTAAAACAGAAAGAAAAATGCAAATTACAGCTGTGCATTTTTACCACAAAAACGCACTGCCATACTGGCTCGCGCCGACTGCGAGTGACACTACAAGTGCTCGTGCAGCGCGCGATCTGCACAGTTTCTTTGTTCCTCACCGTGCGTTACATATGAGCTCAGCTTTTAACTGCAACATCCCAACGCGTTGTACTAATGTGCTGCTACTTAAGCACGAAACCGCCACATTCACCAATTTTGCATCCCTTGGGGTCATTGCATACTACGGTTTGTGAACTATTTAAGTGCTGCTCCAGTTACGCTACAGCAGTGTGATAGCACGCGGATTAGGCTTCTAGTCGGGATTTACAGTACATGATAACTAATCGATTATCTATCGTGACGGTTATGAGCGGAAAAACTCCTTAATCTTTTTCATTTTACGTGTTATTGGGGGCTAACTCGGCTAGTCAAACCGGACTTGAGTAATTAACATACTCAGATGTTGCGTTATGGTGAAGCTGGTTGAAATATAACGGGATCGTTTTAACCGAAATGAGTGCAGTCAATGACTGATGAATGTAACGTTATTTAACGCGAAACCTAAATGTGAGCGATTTGAGTTTCAAACGACACGTCCACTGTTAACTCCTCAACTTTATCTCAAAGCTGAATCGGATAGATAATAGATTACGGCTCATATTAACGCAAAGAAAGACTTCAGCGCATGCACAGACCCGAAAAGCGAAGTCCTTACCTTAAAACCCGACGGTTATATAGAGTCTAAAGTCGATAGCTAATTTCAGATCAGCATTAGACCTTCTGTTTTCCATGACTGCATGACACGATGTGTAATTTTTCATGAGAAGTGTCTTGATCCTACCCGTTCAGTCTAAACATCACTCACTTTCTTCGCAGCAAACACCGATCTATCCTCGGGATTTTACTAAGCCCGCCCCTGGACAGAAGAACGGCCATCCATTGGCTCTCGGCGCTGTCGTTCAGTAATATGGGTTAGGTTGACACTTCGATTGGCGTCTGCGGTTCCACTTACACAACTGTGCAAGTATTAAACTGTTCATCAATGCCTGCACGAACGGCTATAGTGTATCACGGCTACTTGACAGGTGGCAACTTTTGAGCTTAATGGTAACTCATTTTACATTTGTGAACAAACTTGTCCCTCATTACCTGTTTAACTAATCTGATAATGGACACCGCGTGACCGTATGCGTTTCACCTTGACTAGTTTAACATCAATCGTATTGCCTTTTAATGATTTAAATTTTCACAACAGTTGAGATAATGAGATAATGTAGAATAGAAGTTTTAAAAAAAAGTTTTTTTAAGTCACAGTGCATTCTGGTGGCCATTGAGTGCAATGTCAACGTCTATTTTATGACGACATACACAATGACGTAATCTTTCTGACTCGTAAGCGTTTTTATTAATGCAATAAACAGGAACAACACAATGAGTAATATTAATTCAAAGTATAACAAGAAAGCAATAATATATTACAATAATTCAGTAACTCACAAGAAAGGGGTACAACTTTATGTAGAAATATCATGCGTGCAATGTTTTAAGCTCTCACCATTGCCTTTTTACTTGTGCGATTTTGTCAAACAGTACACTAAATACAACTGAATGCTGTGTGAACGGACAGGTGATGTGGTATAGGAAGATCACAATTTTTACTTCATACTGTATGAATATTTCTCACAGTGGGAAATATTTTGTCTTTGAAACAGTTTATTTGGAAAAACATGTATAGATAATTGAACATGTTGACAGAGGGTCCACGCTTAATAAGGTATGTTATCACAATGGAAACCAGTTGTCTGACAATGATTTAAGAAGGTCACTCAAATCTGACCTTAAATTTATGAAAAATGTACCACAATTGTTTTTTATTTTTAACCTCTTAGTTAAAATATACCTTTATTATATACCGTAATTCAACCTGGTGTCAAGTTCATTTTCCTGCCTTTTCTCATTCGGCAGCCGCTTTTATCCAAAGCGACTTGTAGTGCTTCACATTTTTATCACTGTGCGTTCTCTGGGGTCCAAACCCATGACCTTTAAATTGCTTAAGTAATGCTCCACCAGTTGAGCTAACAGGACCTTCTCTCCTGGTGCCAACAATTTTTGGCTGTTTTGTTAAAAAAAGATTCAATAACCCAGTGGTTCCCAAACTTTTTACAATGGTGTACCCCCCAGGGACATAACATCATTCTGCGTACCCCCTTTCTTACAGTCACAATTGTGGTCTCAAACATTTTTTATTTGCATTTTAAATACATGTAACTTTCTTTTATCAAACAATAAATGATATATGACTCATATATAAATAAATGACTCACTGCTTAATGAGATGGATGTGCTTGAAATGACTTGCATAACTCTGTGATGTTTGGTTGTATCGGAGAAAGTCTGAGTCTCAAATCATTCTCTATGCCGAGTCTGTGTCGATATTTGTTCTTTATGTGGGCAAGTGCTGAAAACCCACTCTCGCAAAGATACGTTGTGGAGAAGGTCAGTAATGTTTTCAAAGCGCGATCGGCTAAGGCACGATACTCTGCATGCAAAGCTATCCAGAAGTCTGTCAGTAATTTTTGTGCGAAGTCACATGCGGTACATAAAGACGTGCGCTTACGCATGAGTGGACGCATATTTTTTTTTTAGGTCATGAATTTGACGTTTTATGGCACTACGTGACTACTATTTTGCTGTGTGTACACTAGAGGGAGCACGTCTTTATATTTAGCTTGTGAGAAAAACATGCCTGGTTGATTGTCAGGTGCGTTATACCCAAGTAAACAGTAGATTTCAGGATTTTGTTCACGTACCCCCTCCGTCACGTGGGGGTACGCGTACCCCAGTTTGGGAACCACTGCAGTAACCATAAGGAAGCAGTGTTCTCTGGACTAAAGTCATAGAAAATAACAGAAAAACAAACAGTCGAGACCAATGCAATGTGACTCAACAGTTTATTGTAAATCCAAGACAAAGTGTGATTACATTTCTACACATATACAATATGCATATGTGAGCATACAAATTTCCTTTAATAACTCGATTCACCTTGGAGACCGAAAAATGATCAAAAGTAACAGTGAATAACAAGCTATAACATAGTTCACCACGACGCAAGCCCCTTCACATCCTACAGTTAGTAAATAGAACGATTAAAATAACTATATTCTTCTATAACCCCCATGTTTGTTAAAAATCATCCATGAATTTACACTGCTATCATTAGTTGTTGAAGCCTAATAAAATTCACTTTTTCTACAACGAAAATGATTAAGAGAAGCACACAACATTTGTAATGGTAACACAAGCGCCTAGTAGCGAGTACTCAGTTTTGATGAGTTAAAACTTATTGTTGTCATTATTATATTCATTGTAACATTCTATAAAGCCAGTAAAATATCCATTCTCATAGCATACTTAATAATGTTAGCCTAAGGTACAGGGTACATATAATGCTACAAATAATGAGACATCACACTTCTTCAAATCCCCAATAAACAAAGCAAAATGATAATAATAATAAAAAATGACAATAAACAAATAAGTATACCTGGAAATACTGCAGCACAAAACAGCTTTGACAACAACTAATGTGATACACACTACTGAGAAACCATACAGCAATTGACAAAATTAGGGTCAGGGGGTCAGATGCGTTCTTAGGTCTTGAAACATTGTAGAAAAATATTTAGTTTTCTTTTTTTTTTTACATTTTACTGTGAATGTTTGCGGCTGTGCAAGTAGAAAACTGTTCATGTCTCGATGGCTGCACACACGGCTACAGTGTTATCACGGCTACTTGACAGGTTACTGTGGCAACTTTTGTGATAAATGACATTTCGGTCAGGGTGGAACTGACAGCTTTACAATTTTCACAAAGAAGTTCATTCCCTGGTGTTTGTTTTCGGTTTTCTAAAAAGAAAGTTTTTACTTGAATATAATACAGATGCTTAAAACTTGGATGTCAATCCATAAAACATTTTCCTGACAGGGACTCTGCTGTACATGACTCTAAAAATGAGATGAATGATGAGCGTTCTTGCGTGAAGATTGTTTACCTTTTTTGGTTCTAAAACAATGAATGGCCATATTGTCACATTATACACAAGATCAATGGTGTGTTTTTAAACATGTATATGACACACTTAAAACGCAAAAGATTGACAATTGTGAAGTACAGTGGCCATTTCAATGAACACGATGGCAAAGAACAAACACTGATCCTTTGTTTTGAGTTCATTCATTATTATGTGCTTTAAAATATTCTTGGGCTGATTATGGCGATTTGGGAACCATCATCCAGGCATTACCATGCAATGTTTTTAACTCTTATGATGCCGGGTTCCACAGCTTTCCATGAGGCTGAAAGTTATTCATTATGTATGTTTAATTGTAGGCTGTATTTTTTAACCAAAATATGTTCCCCCTCCAAAAAAACAAGATCAACAATACAACACATCCACAGTTCCTTAAAGCTTCATGTTCATGGAGATGGTGGCAGTATTTTGACATTAAAATCACGTGAATAAGATTGTTCACATAATATCAGTTTACATAAAAATAAAGGGTAAATTGATTGGTTCATTTTTCAGCACATATTCGTAACATAAAATGACGGTCTACTGTACTTTGCTGTTAACAGTTCATACTCGAAAAAAGCAAACATGTTACATCACAAACGTTCTGACTTTTCTCTGTATTCAGATTTCTATAATAATTTGAATTAAACCACATTGAAATGTACAATATGAAGGAAAGTTCAAACTTTAGTAATGATTGAAATGAAGTGTTGTTTTAGAGGGACTCATTGCATTTCTGTGACATTTCTGTCACTTGCAAAAGTGACAAAACCCAGCAATAACAAGCAAAGTAATCATAAAACAAATGAGATCTTTTAGTCTTAATCTTACATTCATTTATAGTGGCTCATTTAGAAAAGTGTTAATAAAAGTGATTACTCAGATTCAATTCATTATTGTATCTCTGTGATTCTAAAATATTTTGTTAGAACAAAAACGGTAAAGCTTACAAACTGTTACAATTTAAAGCTGCAGTGTGAAAATGGAATTGCAAAAAAAAAAAATTGTTACAAAACATGTTTCAAAAAACATCTTCCTCCATTGATCGGACAAACAGACAGCCCTGTCCCAAACTCAACCACTGGTGGAGCCGGTGTTGCTATGTCAGGCCACTCAACCAAATAGATCGAAAGCGCCACAGTGTTCATATTCCTACAAATCACAAAATCAGTTTCTGCATATTAAGCTAGCATTAAGAGAAAGTTATTTAACATTGGAAAAATACACAAAGCAGCTTTAAAAAGCATATACTGTATGTGGCATTGACAAAAAAAGCCTTCCTAAAATAATCCATCCATCTCACCCAATTAGAGATCTGGACATTTTCGTTTTGTACCACTGACAAAATGTACAAACATATTATTTTTGCAGATTTGTCGTTTTGGTGAAATTTTTGTTGTTTGATTTCTGCACACGCAATTTACAAACAGGATATTTTCTGGCCTGATTTTGTTGTTCAAATGTCAGTGAAACGTCCTGTCCTACTACATATAAACTACAGATAAAGTCTGTGCATCGAGCAATGACATGAATATCTTTGGTGGGAGGAACAAAAAGTACTTAAATGCCAGCGGAGCCCTGATTTGGTCGTATTGGCCAGCTCCCGTGTCTGGAGACTACAGATACACCAACGGCTCCTCTACTGGAATGGAATGTTTTATGTGATTTCAACAATGAAGATGCCTTTCCTTAACTGTGCTAGAATTTGCATCTGAGAAGCTTAAACCAAATATGATGGAGAAATCTCTTGGTATCCTACTGAGCTATGACGCACAGCTTTGTGAATGAAACAGAAAACGTCTGGTAGAACGTAACTGTTAGGTGTTAGACCTCAGCCAAGCACATTTACAAAGTATAGGCCTTGAATAAATCAACATACATATTAATCACCAGAAATCAAATACATGCTGCCTGACATATAACAGAAAAACAAAACAAAACTGCATTAATGAACATTAACAAAAATTATTGCAACACTCTACACAAACACAATATATCTAGCAACATAAAAACTGAAAAAAATAGAAACACCTTGAAGTAAAAATAAAACTACTTCAAATGCAAGTTCTATGGCATGAGGGCAGTAGGGAATATATTTCATACTCCATAAGTACTGCCCATGTTCTCAAGACGAAACCAACACGCTAACACTGTGTACTAACCATCACAACCCAAAACGAACATAAATGAATCGAATTTGTTCACACTAAAAAACCACAGCAAGTAAGAGTAAGTGAAGCTGAACCAACGAGATTTCACTGTCGGCAGAGCTACCAAGCGTAATGCCACTAGACTTCAAGCGGCCGACAAAACGCTCTGTGCCTTGTCACGCCTGGATAGAATCTCAGATTTTATGAAAGAGCTTTGATCACTTAGTTACGTATGGTTAGGACACAGCTTCAATGAAACGATTGGCTAACATATCAATGTTAAATTAAGCAGCAAAACACAAGCATTGGCCCACAGTTTCTTACACTTTCTATATCGTACTGACTGGCGTAAGTGATTCATACGATAAGACAAAATTGTGATATAGTCCAGCATGTTGTATCTTCAGGTATTCAAGCCTCCAGAGCGGACGTTAAAATAAAACCCCACGACACACAGAATGCTGAAATCAGAGTATGGTGCGCTGTTATATAATCCCCTCTGCTTTCGTTCGGCATCTACTTTACCAACGTGCTCAAAGCCAACATGCTATTCTCATTAAAAATGTGGAATTTGCCTTCTCTTGCTCCTCAACAGTCCCCATCCAAATCCACCATCATCCGCATGCACCTCAGCTAACACTAAGAAGACCCTCTTTCTCGAACTCTCCCAGGTTTACGGTTTCTAAACCACTTCTGCCCCCGGCTCAGACCGGCTGTCAGCTACAGCCTTCCACAACAACAGCATTCACATTGGATGACCTCTCCAGGCCTAGAATGCTTTATTTGAACATGTTCCATGTTTTTCTTTACCATAATAGCACACATACATCTGGTATAAACATTTACATCTGCAAGACGTATTGTTTAGATTGATGTACATCTGCAATACGTCTCTGAGACGTCTGCTGATAGATGTCATATAGACATCTAGAGGATGTCTGTAGGATGTTTATGATTTAGAATGTGCATAAAACTGCTCTAAGACGTTTATCAGATGTTTTTACACAGCAGATCTTTAGCAGACATTTTACAGACGTACATGTGCTTTTGGGGGTAGCGACCGATCTCTAATCGACTTTTCTCCTAAAATTCCCATAAAATCAGTGATGTTGGATTGATCGCAAGATGACTAAAACATATGTATAGTTATGGTGTGTACAGTAAATATGCTGTATATAATTATATCCACTATCCAGAACAAAAGTGACTTTATTTTATATGACGACTTTGGTTCATTACCCCAGGCAAGTATCTTCAGCTAAATGTAAAACAACCTCGTGCGCGCTAAACAAGCAGCACGCTGCAGGTGCCTATTTTCGTGGATTCCGATATAGCACATAAATAACATTTGGGGCCGACGCTTACACCTGGACCTAAATCAAGATAAAGATGTTCAACCTAGGAGCCGATTCTCAGACTAGCATCAGGTTCTAGAGGGTTTCCAGCCAAGTAAACTGTCGTAATATATGTAAGGCACTACGAGGTAACAATGATAAACCTAAGACTGTGGAGGAATATATCGCACAAATGTGCGGGGAAGCGCCTCTCGCGGCGCACACGCACACATGCACGCGAACACACGACCGACTACCATGTTGAACATGCCTATGTTATTAAAACCACTGTTGTGCAATCACATTAAAAGAGAAACACAAAGAATCTATTGGTATCAGAAAGGTTCTTCATTAAATAAACGGGTGCAGACTGCTACATTCTACATAGAGGGGCCCAGCTAACGTTCTACGGTATGACAAACATAATTTCTTTTCTAAATGTGAACACAAATAAAAGTCTATAAATACACTAGAAAGTTCGTCTTTTTCGTATTTCCAAAAGCTTCCTCCAGGTGGATTTGGGAGAGGGCGGCGGAGTATGCGACTATGCCACGTGTCATTTGGAAACGTTTAAGACAGTACAAGGCCATCGTTAGATTTTTCTATGAAGAGCAGCAGATTTCCGTATTTCACCTTATCCAAAAATTCTCTCAGGAATTCCAACATCCCCGTTGTGACGCCGGCTCAACAGTCTGTGAATGATTTCAAGAAAAGGAAAGCCAAACAAAACCTCGGTATAACTTTGTCTCTGTCAAACGGCTGCTGATGAGACCTTGTTGTAAAAGAAATGAAGGAAGTAAAAACGTCTTCGAATTGTTTTGAAAGAAACAAATCCAAAATCTTTCTTTCTTAAAAAAAAACTAAGAAAAGAAAAATGAACTGGCCTGTTTGAGAAGGCAAAATAAAACTCATCTAAAAGAAAGCTCCTTAGTACCCTTCGGTTTCCTCTGAGAGTACACTTGCTCTATCCATCAGCATCTTCATTGTCTTCAAGTTTAAGCATGAAGGTACGAGGGGGCGGGGTTAAGGGTCGATAGGCTGTCTCTAGGGGGGTGGGGGTACAAATGGCAAGCAGCGATTGGCTGGGCTCCAGTGTTTCAGCTTTAGAGGTAAGAGTACTGGTTCATCTTAGTAGGGCTCAGCGGATATCCAGTGTAGACAGTGGAGGCAGGTGAGGCGCTGATGTAGGTCTGATGGGCAAATTGGGCTTGGTACTGACCGTGGTGCAGGGTGGGCGAGGGCAGCAAGCGGTGACCCATGCTAACAGGCACCTGGTGGATGATACCCGGCGGGTAGCTGGCGTGCTGGACCGCGTGTCGAGCCGAACCCTGGGAGGTGACCAAGTGGGCCACCGTGCCAGTGGACCCCAGGGCCGTGGGAGCAGTGTAGGTGTAGAGGTGAGGTTGCCCCGACAGATGAGGTGGGGCCAGATGGGGATGGTAGTTAGCTGTGTGGGTGGGGCTGTTGTGGAAAGAGTATTGAGCTTGGGTGGCCATAGTGGGGGTAATGTAAGCCTGTTGCCGTCGGTGACCTCCGTTGCGCTCAACAGCCATGTGCTGCTGGGCCTAAACAAGACAATATTTATGTATTAGTGTTACTTTTATGATTAAGTGCATTAAGAAACTAAACCGAAAATGCACTAGTGAAATACCTGGCTGAGATTGAGAGGCTGCTGTTGGAAGGGGTGTGGCCCAGAGCGCTGGTGCCGATATGAACCGCCTCCAGCACCGCCCCCTGATGAGTGGTTGCCAGAAAAACCTCCATTGGAGGTCTTGAACTTGTAGATGGAGTTCTGGTGGTTCATGGTGTCTGTAATGACAAATTATAAATGTTACAGACAGCGTTGCTATCGTTACCTAAAACTCTTAAAACATATCTGGTAATTGAAATAAAAATGATAATCTAAATCATTTTTGAAAAACTCAAAAATAAAAAAGATTTACAAAAATTAACTTAATTTAAGACTGAACTAAAAACTATTAAAGCTAAATAGCAATGTTAAAAATAAAAGAATAGTAATGAAATAAAAAATAGTAAAATAAACAAATAATAAAATAAAAATATATATAAAATATAATTCAAAATATTAATACAACTACAAAAAATGGTTAGACTTATACAATATTATTTTTACAGTATTCTAAACATAATAATAGTTATTTATGATAACTAGCCATAAAAATATAGATTGTTGAGTTGGATTACATTTGTGTGCCAGGTAATTTACTTAAATAAACTCAAAATTATTTATGAGCTTACTTCATATTAGAGTACAAATATCTCATAAAAGACCCTCAACAGACAGATCGATGTTATCATGCAATGCTTGAGGGACAGTGTTACTTCATATCTAGCTGATGCAATATTTCAGAGCCGTGAAAAACCAGACACATTTATATTCATAGAATTCTCTGATATTTCCAGGTTTTCCACGACCGTGAGAAATCCAAATAACACCTCAATAGGGATTATGAGGTTATTTGTTCAACTTTACAAAGCAATATAGCGATTCATACTTGTTGTATCATAAAATATTCTTTTGAAAAACTCTTGAGCTGCTTGAATTATCTCCCTAACTTGATTTAATAGCCTTGGCAATAGCACAGACTATTATCTACTATAAAAGTCTAAGCTGTATAGCAGAGCCTGTCAGTGAATTCAGCATTGTGCTGTCACATTAAATTGCCGCTAGACTCAAGCCCCGTCAGATATCCCCCTCTCTCTGTCATCTTATCAGCTCGTCCCCTGTCTCACCAGGCAAGAGTCTATCACACTCTCCCAGGTTGTCGCCTGTCTGGTTCTTCAGAGGGGGGATAATGATGGTACGCGGGTTGCCGTTGCTGTAGTTTTCCAGGACTGCGACTTTAGAGTCGTAGCCATTGGCGTTGGGGCCGTTGGGTCGGGCTTCCACAGCGTAAGGGCTGGTATTGCTGGAGTAGGAGTCGGGGGAATCATGGACCGTCACGCAGCTGATGACATTTTTCCTCTGTTTGGATGACGTGCTGTCGAGAAGTAAAAACAGAAGTCATTACTACTGTTATGTACGGCAGAATACAGTCATGTTTTTTCGGGGGGGGGTGAACTATCCCTTTAATAAGTCCTTGTCATATGGCCCAGCATAGTTTCCCAATTCTCCTTCTGGTCACCCGTTTCTAAGTTACTACAGGGGGCTACATTTCCACTTTTGCTGACCTGGTGTTAGTGGCCTGTTTGTGGTCGTCGTCTTCATCAGTGTCGCTGCTGATGGTGATGATGCTAACGGCTGGGCTGGGCGTGTCCGGGATGATGATGGTTTGGCGTGGAGGGTTGTGTTGACCGTGGTGGTCTCGTGTGGTGCTAAATGCCTGCTCTCCGCCCCACCCCCCTCCTCCGCCTCCACAGGTTTGTGGTGGGGCGCAGGTGGCAGACGGGCCGTTCTGAACCACGGCGCACCGTGGGGGGGTGTTCTCCTTCACACGCTTGGAGCGCTGAGGTGATGTGACCGCCTGGGTGGAGGACATGTCGTACGACACGTTCCTAAGGTAGAGTGAAGCTTGTCAGTGACAACTCGAGAGTTTAAGTTGGTTACTTTAAAAAGCTCATGCGGGTAAATATTCTATGTTTAGACACAAGGTTCATAAACCAAAAATGTTTTGGACATTAAACCATTGTAGTACTGTCCCTTTGAGTATCTTGTAAACACAACCATTCAAACATTTTGCCATTTCAAACCATCCCTGTATCGCATTAGCTCACCTGTTGTTCATCTGGTGCTGCTTGTTCTTTTTGGAGGAGGAGTTATTGTTTGACGGCTGTCTCATGACATGTGCCACGCCCACATTGAGAGGTTGCTGGGAGGGCAGAGCGACATGACCCGCCAGTAAGGCTGGCTGTTGCATAATGGGATTGTAATGGCTGCCATGGGGATGTGAATTCCTGAAAGACAAGCAAAGTAAAATATAGCACACAGTTTTAAAATACAGTGCAAGAATGTCATTTTTAATCAATATATTTACTCCATTTCAGTGAAAATGATAAAAAAACATCCTTAAAACAACATCAAATGACCTAAGAAGCTAAACTGAAATATATTAGAATAGATTAGGATTAAAATGTACATTAGATGAGTGATAAGATTACTGATATAATATTCTCTGTAAAAAGTAATATTTGTAATATTTTAATATAATGTTTATCATTTTTGTTGTAATCTGATTTTTCTATTTTGAGGATGCTTGTCATTTTTAATAGTAAACAAGAGAAAGATACTGATAAATACTATAATAGGATTCCTGCTGTGTAAAGAGCTCTGTTGAGTAATACATTATTCTACAAATAAAAAATATAAATAAAACATAAAACCTAATGACAGGCAACAATGGATAATTAAAACTCTACATGTAGAATTACTGCTATGCAACATTTGGCCATAGGGGGCAGCAGTGACTGCAGTAAAGAGAGCACAGAGCTCAGATACAGTAAAATCCTTCAGTAAACTGACACAGTTTTCCAAGCAGACCAGCTCAGGAGAACTGCCAAGCCCTCAGGGTTGAGCTGTAGGCACTGATGTTAGGATCTGCAGATATCAGCACACATTCATCTATAATAGACTCAACCAATGCAGGTCAGCACGACCCGACTCCATTAACCTGTCCTAGCATGAAAGACGCTTCTGCACTCAGTGTTCTGAGACAAGAAATCAACTAAAACAAGACTTTGACATGAATCCTAAATGAATCTAGACTGTAATATGCTGAACTTTAGTTTAAGACTTAAATATTCTTTTACTTCATTTTGAATGAATAATTCAAAGCCAAGTTGGCTTTGCAGGAGCATTTGCAGACTAAGCAACCTAGATAATTCAATCGCCTTAGTCTATAATCTAGTAGATGTACAATGTCTTAAAGGCACCACAGATACACTGTGCACCAACATTCTACCAACTACCCCCAACAACAGATGCAGGTATTTTAACACCTAAAAATTCCACACGTAAGCTTTAATTTAGTAACCTTTTAAACAGAAAGGAAATGGGGTGGACTTATATAGCAAGTCTCACCTCCAGTTAGCCAGTGGTTGCGAGCTGGTCATGGAGTCGGGGATGACGGTGGCGTGTTGAACGGAGGTGTGTGTGAGCTGTTGCCATGCCGGAGGGAGGAGGATCTGCTGTGTACCAGATGGCCAGGCCTGCTGCAAGGTCAGGATGCAGGGAGAGGGGTTAGGAAGAGAGAAAGAGACGGTTAGCATCTAAGATGTCAGGTGCTGGTCAAGCAGAGGTTTGGAAATCTGCAGATAGTGACATTCGAGTCAAAAGTAACCCAAAGTCAATGAGAGTTCAAAAAAGAGATTACTTATTATTTTTGTCTTGTTTCCCAGTACACATTTCTAAAAATTCTCAAGACACATTTACTTTATTCAAGCATAAACTTGTTACATTTTTTATAATATATTTTCTTGTTTTAAGCATAAAATCACATAGATTGAGATTTGTTTCTTAAGTAAACAAATTTTGCTTATTAAGTGAATGTAACTTAATTTAAGAATATTAGATATTTGTACTGGAAGACAAGACACAAAAACTAAGTAACAAATTTATTTTTTGCAGTGTTAGGATTTTAAGGCAACGTAAGTGACATCGACACTGCAAAAAATGAATTTCTTACTAAGCATTTTTGTCTTATTTCCCAGTACAAATATCTAATAAATTCATAAATCAAGAGACATTTACTTGACAAGGAAAGTGACCTAAGATATATAGTCTTGATTTATTAAAGAAAATATTAGATTTAAAAATTAAAAATAAAATGTTTAAAACAAGCAAAGAATCTGCCAATGGGGTAAGAAAAAAGTAGATTTTTTCAGCCATTTTTTGGCTTGTTTTAAACTTACTTAATTCTTATATTTTTGTCCATGTCAAGTAAATACATCTTAATTTAAGATTTGTAAGAAATTCTTTTTTTCAATAACAACAGTTGATAACACAACAACAAAGTTAAGAAGAATTCAACTTTATGAAAATGCGCACTTGTGAGGTGATTACCAACACTGGAATTGTTTTCTGAATACCTAATCACTAGTTAAAAAATCTAGTAAATAAAAGTAAATGTGTACAAATATCCTAAAAAAAAGTGTTATATTAAAGGGATAGCTGAGTAAGAACCTTTTCTTGCCTTATCAGTGAACAGTTTGTTCATCTTTTAAGCATTAATCAAACAAAATGTTTTAGGGTTATGTTTAAAACAAAACAAATTATTTGGCTATTTATTCTTATTCTTTTATTTCTCTGGTCAATTTATCATATTTTAAGGATAGAAATATGTACACTTTAAAAAGTGCTGGGTTGTTTTTGACCCATGCTGAGTAAATATTGGACAGAACACACTGCTGGGTTAAAAATTACCCAATGCTGGGTTATTTCCACTCATGGTTGGGTAAAAACACCCCAGCAATTAGTGTGTTGTGTCCAATATTTACCCAGCATGTGTCAAAAACAACCCAGCACTTTTTAGAGTGTATTTTATTAAAACAAAACTTTGTATACTACAAATTTGTCCAACAACAACGAACAACAACTTGACTCCAGTGATATAAATGCTGTCAGTGTGAATGTAACCCAGCACATCACAGGGCTACGGCACAGCTAAACCGGCCAGGGTATTGCAAGCACATATTTAGAGAGAGGAGAAAAAAGATCCAGCTATTTACAGATATGACCGCTAGTAAGTGCTAAACTGTGTCAAACAAGCATCAAAGGGGTCATTTAGTTATTTAAGACACCACCATCAGCATTACAGTCCTAGATACACAAGATATCATTTCATTAAATACACAGAGGCTTGACTCGTTTTGCAACACGTCTTTCTCCAAAACGAATAATTCTATTCGAAATTTAGCAAAATCTTAAAAAAGCAAATTACAGAAGACAAAAAAGATGTCCTTGTGGAACAGCAAAACGCCTTTCGCCACTTTCCGTAGAACTTGGTACCCGTATCACGATAAAGAGGTGAGATAGGGCGAACAGTCTCGGCTCCCGCGTGTAAAAAAGATAAGACCCTGGCCTAATAAAGAGATGTGGCATCTAGCAAGCAGCGCACTTATGTGTCAGACATTTTCCAAATCAGCTCCGACTTTAATTAAATTCAGGGGCCTCATTCAGCGGCTTTGTGAGGAACTGCTTTGTATGGCTGGTGAGGAGTGCGGGGAGTGCCAAGCATAATTTGCCCCGAGACGAGAGCTTGAAGACGACTGTCTGCAGCCTTAATAGTTTAATGCAGCTTTATTGATTAGCAGTTTAATGTACAACTAATGAATTGTTTCTTTAATACCCTTTGCACATCTATTTGCTGGCTCGTCGGTATGGACCGCAGCGCTCTCACCAATGACGGAGGGAACGGGTGAAAAATACTTTTTACGATGCTTGTTTGAGGGCGACAACATATTTTTGGTTGTATTTGCGTTAATAAAAAGGATAGTTCTAGACTGTAAAATCTAATTCGGTATGCTGTGCTCAAAAGCTGTTGTGAAGTGCCTTAAGCAGGATAAAATCATTTTAACACACAGCATCTTATGTCTTATTGTTTTATTTAAGTTGCATCGTAATAAAACCAAATTTTGACGTTTTTATGTGATTCCAAATCGTCTTGCTACTTAGGTTCAACTTTACATGCAAGGAAATGGCATTTTTGTCTGAAGCAAACATAACTTGAAAAATATTCCCACAATAACGTTCACAATATTTTCATCGAAAGCATTATTATTAAGAAAGACAAAAAAGGGCCTAAGAGTTTAAAATTTCACAGCTGAAAAACATTTAATCTTTCTATATGTCGTATGCACTCAAAGAAGAATACAGACCCCTCTGTATATTGTGCAAGCATACTTAAACTACTTGCTTTAGGGTCAAGCGTCTCTATCTCTACATACGTTGTCTAATCATCACATCAATGACATGAATTTTCCCTTTGCCTACGTTCCTGACACTTAACCCCCTCCATTCTCACTCTGGGTTGGGTTGTGTAATGGTACCGTCTGCCCTGGAATGGTAACCCAGATAAGAGTACAGTTTTCCACACAAGGCCATCTCTGCAACTACCCCCCTAACAGCTTTTTTGCCTTTGCGGGGCGAAAGCCTTTTGTCACCCCGAGGCCTCTGAAAGCTCGCCGCTCCCTCGCCAATTGTTTTCGCATTTTCTGCATTCCTGCTCGAGATAAAGGCCGAGGTCTTCTGGAGACCCACTCCACTGGCACCAAGAGTGATGTGGTGTGGCTGATTGGGTCGAGGGGAGGGGCTGAGGCCCTGGAGCAGCGATGAGTCCAGGGAGACAAGAGGAGAAAAATCTCAGTGTTTATTCTGGAAAACCGCCTTTCTCTGCACAGTGATCCGATAATCACTAGTGGAATGTATGCATGAGGATTTCTTTATGTGGAAAATAATAAATATGCAATAAAGTGCATAGCGAGAACAGGGGTCAACGATAAGGATGGATCTTTGGCCCTGGAGCCAGCGTGTGAAACAGAACAGTCACTTGCCTAATCAGGATACATTTTTTTTTTGGTTTTATGCCAAATGTTTCTGTGTTATTTTTGTTTGAATTCTGTTGATTTAAATATGTCACTAGGAGAACATTATCCACCCAGCTAATGAAAATTAGGAAGACTCAATTTTAATAGAATGGGTTGAAAATATGTTAAATGATTCCTTTACATGAAATGGATATATTGGTAACACTTTACAAGGTTGTATTTGATCATCAATGCTGCAAAAGTTTTTTCAGTGTTACTTAGCTAATTAAAAAATGCTAGCTAGCTAATTAAAAAAAAAAAGTTTAAAAATTACAATAATAAAACAAAATGTAACAAATTGAAAAATAAAATTGTATCATTGTTATATATTATATATTTATTATGGTGATTATTTATATAATATTATGCACAATAATAACATCAATAATGGTATGCATAATAATAGTAATAATTAATAACAATAATGCTAATTACATTATGTATTATATTTGTATTATTATTGTTTAAATAATTACCATAATAATATAAAATAAATAAAAATTATCTTATTTGTGATGGATGACCAAAAATATTGTTGTACGGCTACAAATCTGAACTAAAAGCATCCTTATTGTCTAGCCCTCAAGTGAATCTTAAAACAAATGAGAGCTCAGTTTAGCAATATTGAAAAAATGTTGTGGATAAATTACACTTGGCTAAACAGCCACACACATCCATCTGGGCCCTGCCTTACGGCTCTAGAGTTCAGACAAATCCCTGAGCATCCATACACCTCATTTAAATCCAAACTTCGAAATCCAAACCATCATTCTCATCAGACCGTGACTAGCCAAACTCCAGGAAAGCAACACGGTTGTCTGGTCCTAGTGGAGGCAGGAGTGCAAACTATCAATAAGCTAAAACCACCAACAGGGGAAAGGCAGGTCGGTCTAGTTGCTCCTGCAGAGCACACTTAGATAAATCCAACCCGACTTCCATTAATCTACTGGGCACAAAATGAGATTGTCTTCTCAAATGTTGAAGAGGAAGTGAATTATACTTATATCATTAAAACAAAGTAGGTCATGCTAATTGCTCTTCGTTGGAGCTGAATTCGGATGTAATTGTGAATTTGGGAAAGTCTGAGGGGTGTAATTAGTTTGGGAAATCTCTCCTATTATTGCTATGGCAATGGGGTAATGTTTGGTAGTACCTGTGTCAGCAGGCCTGGCTGGATCTGCAGTGGCTGAGCACCAGGGGCTTGTGTTACTATGGGAACCGCATTCTCCATCCGCACCGAGTAGCCAGTGTGTTTAGAGGGTGATGCTTGCAAACCTGAGAAGATATAACAAGGGAAACGCCATTAGATGGCAAGATGAATGTAACCTATAGCTTGGCTGCTACAGTCATCCAATCTATGTAAGGAATAGCCCATTAAATCTGCAGAATAGCTCTATAACCACATTTCCAGCAGCGCTTACCTTGGAAGCCAGGTGGGCAGACGATGAGGGCCTGCTGGAAGGGATCCGGTCGGGCAGCGCAGAGTTGAGGCCCGCCAGGCTGAAGGGGCATGGTCCTGGGGGCCACGGCGGCCATAGGGGCCGCAGAAGGCTGGTAGAGTGCAGATTGGTAATTTAGTATGGAGACATCGGGATTTGCTAGGGAAAGGGTGGCACTGGTGGAAGAGGGAGCCAGGTTGGTGGCCTAAAAGAATTGATGGGTTCAACCAACAAACAAACATACAAACAAAAGCATGAGGAAGTAGGTGTGGTTTAGGGGATTGGGTGGAGCCACAATGAGGCATGTGGGGGAGCATTTCAAATAATAAGATGATGGAAAATAAACCACCAGACTGTACATTTTCCTTCTCTTGATACGTAAGATGGATGTGGAAGTAAAGGAAAATGTACAGTCTGATGGTCATTATAGCAAAATAATAAGTCAAATAATTAAAGTGGGTTTATTTTTCATGACGACCGACTGACCGTACATTATCCTGTTCATTATACGTCTGCTCATCAAATGCATAAATAAATGCATGCACATGAAGCAATGGGTTTGGTTGATATAGAATAGCGGTGGCACAATATACGCTATTGATAATAACCCATTTCAAATGTTCAGTGGTTCACTGGCAAAAAAACAAAACAATAATAATAAAATAAAGTAACAATAAAAAAATAAGGATGAATTTGACTACTAGCATTTTTCTTTATTTAAATGGATTTAAATCTTGTTTATTTAATATTGTACTACTATTTTATATAATAATATTATAGTGTAATTCACTGGCAAACAATAAATAATAAAACATTTAAAAATAAAAAACATATACATTTTTAAATGGATCTGAATGCGATTCATTTAACATTATTTTAATATTAATACTATTATATTATTTTGAGTGTGATTCACCGGCAAAAATTAAATAATATAAAATTAAAAATAATATTCAATAATATTTTTTGTTTTTTTAAATGCATTAAATATTATTAGTTTGTTTATTAATGCATTGTTATTTTTTATTTATTTTTCATTTGAATAAATAATCACATAATTCATTTAAAATTACAAACATTTATAAACAATAAATAATCACAAAATTATTGTTAACATGAATGACAATCTGAAATTGTGACAGCCCCAGCAAAGACCATTAAAAAAACAAGCCTGGCTATAAGAATAAATCAATCAGAATAAAGTATTCCATCATTAAGTCGTGTAGTAAAAAATCACAACTGCACAAAGATTTTCACACAATTTCTTAGAGCAAATGCTACACAGACGCTCTGTTCACTGTGTGCACGCAGCTTCAGCGTTCAGACATGTTCTATACAATGACTTTTATCGAGTCTGCAGGGAGAGAGAAAAGAGGGAGGTGAGGGAGCTTCAATCAATGCTCTTGTGTTACAGTCTCCATCAATGCTAGGACCCTTCAACTCATTGAATTTGCTCGGTCTCATTAGCAGCAGATAATGATCCCTCTTTGCACTAAGCTATGATTAAATATACACACAGATCTAAATGGTGAGGGGAGAGACAATCAGTTCTTCACAAGCTCCTGCGCAAGATTTCCCCTCCAGTGCTTTTTAATCCGACCTGACTGCAGCACATTCTGTTTATTCATCGTGGAATTTACGTCGTTTGAAGAACGAGGGGTTCGCCACACAATCTAGAACGGCAAGCTGAATGTGTTCCTCAATAGAACGGTACAGCTTCTTTCCATCTTAGTCACTTTCTTTCTGTAATGTAATACAAGCAGCGTATATATAGAAGTGAAAATATAAGCACCACCAGAGTGAGAAAGTTGCATATTGTCGTTTGATCATTCAGTACGTGGCACTCCTCAGACCTGTGATGCAATGGCAAAACATGCTATCAATACACTTGCGATGTTGAGATGGGTTTGAGCTTCTTTTTTCTTCCATTTTCCAGCTTCCCTTTTTTTCCTCCAAAAAACTATATTTCATTATGTATGTTCTGTATTATCAATAACAAGTAAAAAATCAATTAAAAAAACATAATATTTAGGGGTAAATGTTTAAGTCTACACCAGAGGAGGCTGTGTCTGGATGGTAAACTTCAACCTGCAAAAGTCTAGCAAGACCCACATGCGCCTCAGCCGCTGCAACCGAACCCAAACCGGCAAATGCAAATCTCGCGAGAGTTTCACAGAACGTGGTTTCGCGCAACTCTCCAGGTGCATTTACATGTTAAAAGCCTTTGATTTCTGGTTTTCAAGACTCAAAAATAAAGATTGCAATAAACAAAGAAAACAAAGACACGTGGGTCCGTCTTTGATAAACTCATCTTTTCCAAACCTGTTCGTTTAATGGAGGATAGTGTTATATACTTTCATCTGCTTCCAAAGCGATAGCGCTTCATCTCATGCCACCGCTAGTAATTATAGACTTTTCATTAAGGTCTGTATGGAGAGAATTCAGTACAGGCCTTTTCATTTTTCATTTTCCCCGTTTAGCAAGGCCGATGAGCACCAGGGGAGAAAGTTAATCAATACACCGCCATGGCATTCATCACACAAAATAAACACTTCAGCCTCACAGCTGGCTAACGCTACATGAGCTTTATCTCTTCCTTACACACACACACACATGCTAATCCAGACAATATACAACATTCACATTATTATGACAGAAACAGTTCTGTAACTTTACAGCCGTATGACTTTTTGACTTTAGACATTGTTTACGCAAACAGGGGAAGTCACAGTCTGAGCGGATCTGAGAAACTCAAGGCATCATGGGATATATGCCTGGCTCTATGTCAGCAGTTTAGACAAATGATCCCCGGTGAAGCTAAACTGCACAGAGGCAAAACAGAAGGAAACAAAAGGAGGGAGGAAAACAAAGTGGTGCAATCCTCAAGGCTGCGTCGTAGTAAAACGCAAGCCAAGCAGGAAGTAGAAGCTGTGGTGTTGTTAATCAGCACATTGTGATGGAGGCCTGCGAGGTTGGAAATACACACGTGCACACGGCCCAAAGTGGTCGAAAACTGGAGCTTTCGACCACTGGGGGAAGTTAGCCGATACAGCCAGCGGTTTATGGAGCACCGCTACACTCGTTTCATTGGATTGCCCCACTGCAAGCGAGCAAGAATGTAACGCAATTTATTATCTGCAGCTTTAAGGGAAATTAAACTGAACTGGGGAAAAGGGAAATGTTGGGGTTTTGCTTATTACAATGATCAATTTCAGATACAGGCAAAAATGTGCCGGCGGTTGAAATGAGTGGGAATGTTTTTGATCAAGCTCTGCCTTTGGGGTAAAAAAGCCCCTGGATGATTGCTACATTTAACAAACAAAGCAAATCTGATCTACTCGATAGAAAAATAGATTCATAGAGTCTTAATACTGTACATGCAAATGATTTTCTTATTCAGTACTTTTCGTTTTGTAGTACAAATATTCTTAAATAAAGATACTGTACTTTTACTTAAGAAGCAAAATAACTTTTGATATTTCATTTTATAAAAATTTTAAATACGTTTTTGCTAAAACAACCAAAATAAGAATGGGATAAGAAACGTAATTCAAAGTCAAAACAATATAATTTGTCTTACCCCACTTGCAGACATTTTTATTTTAACCATAAACTCACTTAATTTTGATAATATATTAAGTCTGGTTTTCTAAATAAAAAATATAAACAAACAGATACAATTAGGTGAGTTAACTGCTTGAAAAAAAATCACAGATGGGGTAAGAAAAATAAACTTAATTCAAAGGGAAACAACATATTTCTTACCGCACTGGCAGATATTTTGTCTTATATGAAACATAAATTCTATGAATTTTGATAATACATTAAGTCTTGTTTTCTCTAAAAATATATATATAAATAAATAAATACGTACAATTAAGTGAGTTTTGCTTTTAAAAAACAATGGGATAACAAAAATAAAACCTAATTCGATGGGAAAACATTTTTTACCCCATTAACAGAATTTTGTTTCTTGTTTAAACACAAACTCACTTAAATTTTTATAATATATTAAGTCTAGTTTTCTGGAAAAAATATCAGTAATTAAAAAAAGTAATAGGAATTTTGCTTTAAAAACAAGACAAAATAACGAAGAAAGAAATGTTTTTTTTCCAGGGTAATGTGTTTAAAGAACAACAATAAACATAAACCTCAGTAAGCTTTCATTCAAGATGTATTCTTTAAAAACGATTTCGCTTCTTAATTGGCCATTTTTTTATAAATGTTTTATTTTACTGAAAGCAGAAAATGATTTTTTAAAGTAAAAATCCATAAAATGTATTTTATTTTATTATTTAAATTTAAGTGTAGGACTAGGATTCACACAGAGATAAAGAACATCAGAACTATAAAGAGCTTCATTTAAGAACACAGGAAGTGTCCAAATCCTTTTTTACACATACAGGTGTGTATGTGTGTGCGCGTGTACACTGACCTGACTGTGCACAGTGTTAAGCTGGTTGTTGAAGGTCATGGTGAGATTAGTGGAGGTGCTGGGGGCTACATGTGTAATAAAGGGGGTCTTGCGCTGATTGACGGTGTCGTACATATTTATCCGACGCTTGCAAATCTCCATGTTCTGGAAGCAGGATTTGACGCTGCAGGAATAAAGGAGGACAAGGTCAATGATGCACATCATAAAACCATTCAACACTCTCCATATGTAGACACGGCGCTGTTGGTGTATATATAGCTCAACTGACTGTGCGCTGTGCGGGAAGTCCAGCAAATGTGTCATTGTGACGAAGGGGTGATTGAGCGTCTCTATAGGTGTGATTCTTTTGTCTGCGTCGATGGTCAGCATCTTGGTTAGCAGTTCAATGAACTCCCTCCTGTCTGCTTTCTCCGCCAGCATATCGCTGCCCTCCAGATCTGTAGTCATATTCACCTATACACAGCAAGTAAGGAACGAAGGTGAGAAAGGAGAGAGACTGACTGACAGACATACGGAGAACAGCAATATTGTATTGTTCCTCAAACAAGGCACATCCAGATGACAACTTTGAAGTGTTTCCAGTTTTGTGTGAATAATGCATCAGACATTCGGCAAGTGGTCCAAGAGCTTGATGTCGGAGGCTGAGTCTAGGGCTCAATAGCTCTTGCCTTTTCTGATGCAACGGTTGAGTTAACGGTTCACATCTTTGATTCACAGCACTGAATCTGTGCCTGCAGATTTTAGAATCAGAGCTAGTAAAAAACCTTCATTTCTTCATATTTACAAAGCCAAACACACCATCTTGCTCCGAATGGTTTCGGCAACAAATAATATTTGTGCTCAGTATTTTAAATTATGAAATTAATGAAATTATTTTAAAATTCTATGTATATTCTATATATTGTATAATTTTCTTTACTATCCGGACAAATACATTTACAGTAAAGCTGCTTTGCATCAATGCAAAATTGTGAAAGGCACCATAGAAATACATTTAAATTGAACTGAACATTTTATTATGTTTACAGTTAATCCATTTACCAGAATTGAGCTGTTTTCAACCATCTAAATCAGTGGTTCTCAACCTTTTCATGGTCGCGCCCCCCTGTAAACCCATTTAAAGAACTGGCCCCACCACTGTATATGACAGATTGATCTCAAGAGATCAGATTATAAATGTAACAACCCTGCTGATAAAAACAAAAGAAACCCCAAAAAACCATCACAGAAATGAATGCTTTCCATTAAAATACCATTGTGAACCATTAGCTTTTTGCAATAAAACCATTACAAAGTTGTAGTGTTTTGGGCATTATTCCAAAACGATTAATCTGCCAGATGTTTCATTGATTTTAACACAAGCGAGAGTTTATACGCATTTTAAAATTCGCAGTCGAAAACAGTGCTTTACATCTTTAATAACTGTCAACAGCTTTAAACAGCTGTCCAAGTTCGGAAATATATGAAAATGCACTTTATTTACGCGCCACTCCCTTTACGAGCACTCTGAACTCATTGGGAGAGAGAGAGACTTGCTCTTATTCTGAAATTACAGTCTGAAAGACAAACATGCTTATATGATCCACCTGTTTCTTAAGATGATTTAGAGGTAATTGCTGCTGCTTCATGAATGGACGTTTGCCTACTTTGTAGATATTAAGATTTTGTGCGCAGCCTAAACTTGCACTGCGCAGGACCTACAATGAGTCTGCGCGGCCACTCACGCGCGCAGCTTCAGATGGAACATTGCCCTCCGTCAATTTGCAGTCGCGTTCCTCCGTGCATTCGCGATCGTGTTCCAAAGGTTGGTGTTTCTGGAAACCATCGCGCCCCACCTGCAGTACCTCTGCGCCCGCTGGTTGAGAACCACTGATCTAAATTAAACATTTTGTTGCAATAAAAAAAATGCATCTGGGCCTGAATAAGGTGAAAGTTTAACAGTGTGAGATTAGAAAAATGATGCGCATTTTACACAATATTTGTAAACTGTTTTATAAAGTTTGTTAAGTGCATCACAACCCTGTGTGTTGAAGTCATGAAATCTGTCAACTGTATTTTTTAAATTACCTTACATTTTACAGCATTTGTAATACACAAAGCATTTGTGCGCAGATAACTCCAGTGTTCCACCGTGCTTGGCATGCATAGCTTTATTAATACAGGCAGTTATGTCAGTCAAAAAGTCTAATTTATTTATTTTAAGACCGTAATAACCTTTCGACATCTGATACAATTGCTTTTAAAATGACAGCTATTCACTAAAAGTCTTGAGAGCATTAGAAAGGCAGTACGGAGCCCTTTTAGCGACATGGTGGTGGAAAAAATGAGAGGGAAGAGAAAAATATTTTTTAAAGCTTTTGCGTTCTCTCGCAAACATATTTGCGTTATCTCGCAAAAACATTTTGCGAGTTCTGACAAACACTTCATGTTTAATGTCCCGCTGGCAGAATTTAAGACTAGCTCCGTACATAAACATTGGTCTAGTCGCAGATTCCCGGACCAATAACTTGTGAGCTAAACGTTCTTATAACACAAATGACACCTCATTCTATGTAACGTAAACAATGAATTTTAACTTAATTTTCCACAAATCGAGCCTTGTATTGATCTCAGGTGGGAGCCGGCTGAGACAAGACCGAAGGGATCGTCTGTAAAGTACAAAACCCGAAAATCATTAGGCTACGAAAAATAGTCATTAACTTCAGTGCTACATACTGTAGTTAGGGCTGTCGCGATTATGAAATTTGGCTGACGATTAATTGTCTAATAAATCATTTGACTTTTAATTCTCATACATTTTTTATTCAGCTTTGAAACGACCATATTGTTCTGAATATAAAGACTATGTTCTTTTTCTTGGAAATACATAGGAAAAAATTGTGTCATCATACTTAAGGTTTAGGCTTTTACCTGTCAATAATAAAACCGCCAAATACTTGTAAATTAAGTAAATTGATCAGGAGTGAATTGAAGCCACCATTAAAATGCTATCAGTCATAGAAAAGCTTCTAGTCTGTTTTTTCTCTCATTTGCAAGACTACAATAAAAGTTTACTTCTATGTTAATGAGATTTTGGTAGACTGGTTTTCACACTGAAATAATATTAAACTGTACTGCAGGTTATTTTTATGGTATATGCTTTAGTTTCTTTTTAAGTGATTGTGTTGTGGTGGTACATTTTGCATGTATTACCATGCTTTGGTTACAATATATACAATAAAATATGCAATATGCAGATGCACTACAGCTCCCCCTAGTGTCTTCTATAGAGATGTGCAATAATTGCGATGATCTGAAACCATCTGATGAGGTCAAACAATCGTGATGAGACGATTATTTAATAATCGTGACAGCCCTAACTGTAGTATAACTAAAACCAGTTTAAATTCAGCAGGAGAGCACTAATGTGTAAACTGAATTTGGTGAGACCACAGTGTGTAACATTTAAGTTATTAATGACTATTTTTGTAGTACCGCTTTTCGGATTTACAGTCACTTTGCTGACGGTTTCTTTGGACTTGTCCATGTCGCCTGCTCATATAGAGATCAATTTATATTCTCGTTTTGAGGAAGACTAGGTTGTAGATCATTGTCTAAGGAATTATGTGTTATTTGTGTTATAACAACGTTTAGCTCACGAATTATTGGTCCGGGAATCTACTCTGAACCGCTCCATTGTTAATGTACGGAGCGGGACAACAGGACGTTTGAATGTTTTGCGAGAGAACGCAAACGTTTTGCGAGATAACGCAAATATGTTTGCAAGAGAACGCAAAACTTTTGCGAGATAACGCAAAAGCTTTAAAAAATATTTTTCTCTTCCCTTTCATACTTTTTCCACCCCATGTCCCTAAAAGGGCTCCGTAAGGCAGAGATTTCCCGTCTCAGGATGTGGAAAAAAACTACTTGAAAATTAATTTTCATAATGAAAAAAATCTAAAGCTATATAATGATTTTAATTAAGCACAGCTCAGAGTCAACTGAAGGCAATGTTGGTTTATCATTACATCAGGGTTAAAAACACAAACTGCTGACGCTTTATAAAAACAGCAGATGCACCAGAGTAAAAATCTGGGATGTGAAGACAAGAGTGACAGTGTGCGTTTTATTAGGGGTGTTTGGTCAGAAGTGTAAAAAGTGTAAAAGAAGTTTAAAAAAAAAGTGGAATCCTACTTAGACATTTGTGCACCACCTTGCAGTTTATCTGCGGCCTAACCGCCCCGAGATATCACAAACGTGAGTCTCTTTTATGCAAGCTATTCAAGCTTTTCTATCCTTTTTTCTAATGCGGAAGGTTGATAGAAAACAGAGAACAAGGGGGAGATGATAAAGAAATCATCTTTAACCCAAGGACAAATGTAATCCGTCAGTGATCTCTTGGACGTCAGGAGGATCGACACAAGCGAGCAGATCGATGGCTGCAAAAGCTGCGCATGCACACTTACTAAATTTCATTGGAAATGATAAGAACCATTCTTCATAACTTTTTCACTTAGAACCTGACCTGGAGATGTAGCTCTGATCTAATTCTTGTAAAAAAGGGGATCTGAAGCACATGACGGTAGACACGTTGTAGATTATGTGTAGCCAAGCGCAAGGATATTTCTATAAACTTGCTGTAAATTAGATCAGCTGTTATAATCTGATATAATGGGATACAGTCAGCTCTTATGGGAAATCCTAACTGAGCTTTGCATCATTGCTGGCAACAGCGTGACCCGGCCAGTTCAGACATCAAGATGACATGGTGATGAAGCGTGTTGATTTAAATAACTCGCCGCAAGCAAAAGGTCATGAGTCATGTATCATAGCACTCAAGGGACTGAGTTTCCCATTCAACATTACTTCACCATTGTGCTTTAACATACGTAACATTTTTTATTGTTTAACGGAGGTATTGCTGGAAACTCTCCACGCAGAATCAGAAACAAAATATTTTGAAAGTAAGGGTGAAGGGAAAGTTATTATTGTAGCCGGCAGCTGAAGACAAGTTCTGTGATTTGAACACGTTTACAAACTCCTACCTGTGCCATATCATCCAAGCAGTTGAAGATATACTTGCGAGCCTCTTTAGACTTGATTCCTGTCTCTGCCTCGTGGTCCTCGGGTGTCTGCAAAAAAGAAGTTTGTCGGAAGAGTCCTCAATACAGATTTACTTTTTCAATGCTGTGAAACAGTATGGAAGCATGTACGAAATCACATATGAGGTCCTCCCTGAGAGCAATGTGCTGTGCTCAGATTTCTAAAATACTATACCCACAAATAAAATTTACAGATTTATATTAAACTTAATTTTTCTCAAGATCAAATTTATTGAGCTACCTGTATGCTTTGCAGATTTGTATCTCTGTGTTCTTAGCATCTCATTTAATTCTATAGTATTTTTTCGTTTTAGGCAGAAGCCCCGAGACAAAGTTGACACTTGAGACACAACTGAGAATTACCTTTAAAAATGTTCCTCTGGGAAGTACTTGACATTGAAAAAGTATTTCTATCCTTCTCTTTACAAGCACTGAGGTCAAAAAAGTGCAAGGATTTATCGATTAATTAAGGGGAAAGCTTTAAAATTTGGATCCAGATAACAAGCATAGAAGTTCTTAAATGGACTTCACAATTACATCGAGATGTTCAATAATACAAAGTTTTGTACAGTTTATCATGTAAAGCCCTTAAAGTTCACCAACAGTTCGATAAGAGAGAAAGCTGTTTAGAGACTCCGGACAATCACCCACTAACCCACATGAGGAAATGTGGGGAGCAGGGGCGTAAATCTCATTTAACAGTAGGGGGGGACAATAAACATAAAATTTCTCAAGAGCAATTTTTGAAGGGGACACAAATAACACAGTCAAAATTGTACTCACTACGTGCGTTAGGTTCATAGGTTTATCATGACTTGCAGTCGTATTATAACTGAACTGAACTGCCACGTACTGTAATGCAAGTGAACACCTAATAAAGCTGTTTGTTTCCATTTCCATTTTTTTTGTCTGTGTTGTCAAGACAGGAAACAAATATAAAAACACACTACCCATGATACAACATGTTAACAATGAGTCACTTTTTAAACACTTTTTAAATTTTATCCTGATTTATACTGCCACATCGTCTGACAAAGTCACCATACATCTACATTAAAGAGTGGTGGTTATTTCCCATGTAGTGCACTGCGTCCGCCAACAAACTATATGCATAGATGTACTATGTTCATGTTCGTGTACCTAAACAGTCAGTAACAGTGACAGATGCTTAAATTCTGTGTTGTACTCGCTGATGAATCGTCGAGTTTCAGTCAACTGAATGTTTAGCTTATCCGCCGTGCACACACTGCACAAAATAGATGCTGAGAAAACGACCTTTTCCAACTGAATGAAAGCTGTGCACCTTTTGTGGACAAAGGCGGTCTGAAATTCGCTAAATATAGTGCCAAAGTCACTAAATTGTCACCGGTATGTGCGCGACTGTGTGTGACACGGGACCTGAATGGCAAGGATCGGTGGCTAATTGTGGCCGTTAATGTTAACATTATGCCAGGTCGCCACAAATAAAACAATGCATGGGAAACGGCTTTGGCGTGTTAGTTGCAGTGTTTGACGCACTATGCAACAAGCTATTGTAAACAAGCTACCGTTAACTAGCTAAGTAACATTTTAATCGCTAACATAGCAGATTCATGGAAAAAAACATCAGTAATCAGCCTTTTTTGCCACAACTAATTTATTAATGAATCAGCATCAACTACATTAAAGAGAATCGCTTCATTTAACGTGAATACAATTGCCTTCTTACTGGAGTCCAACAACCACTGCTGAACTGAGCCGCATACTCAACGCATTTTTTGCGTTTGTATTTTTTTCTAATTACACAATTAGTTTAGGTATAAATATATTTAGCACAATAGACAGTGCGATTTTTAATGATTTGGGGGGGACAACCCTCGGATGGAGGGGGACGTGTCCCCCCGGGATTTACGCCCCTGGTGGGGAGAAATTAAGCACAGGGAATGGATGAAAAAAGATGAAACTGGTGAAATATAGAGAGTGAAAGTGAGGAACGTTAAGCAGGATTTATACCACGTCGCTCTGGTTGCCAAGTCCTCACACACAAAAACCTTTTTGCTCACATTAGCCTACTGGATTGTTTACAGGTCGAAGAGTCTACTTAACTTTTAAAGAGATTGCTTTTGCACTGTCACTACATATTATACAGTATGTGAAAACATCGAGAGTAAGTGAGAAATAAAAATGGGGTGAGAGAGTTTTACCTTCAGTCTCCACAGAGGGTACGTAGAGTCAGGGTCTCTGTTGAAAAACCTGGTTGTTTTCGTTCCTGCACTTAACAGATACTCTGCTGGCAAACCCTGAGTCTGGGAGATGTACCGGATCTGATAGAAGACACAAACACGGATGGTTAGAGAACTATGTCAAAAATGTGCTGCTTTGGTACAATTAAAGAGGACATAAAACAAATATATAGAGTTTGGTTCCAAAATGAGATAACTCTGTTTTTAAAATATTTCAAAAATCATCGTGCATTCTAATTAATATCAATCAAACTGCAGTTGGTTTGTTTTGATTTAAGCCATAATAACTCAAAAATTACAGCTATCTAACACGATAAAACACAAGAAAAACATGATGACATCATAAAAAACATGATTTTTGAATTTTTTTTAAAACGGAGTTATCTCATTTTGCAACTAAACTCTTCATATTTAGTTTTTTTGTAGTATTCAATAATCAAGACTTTTTTGATTATGTGCCCAATTCTTCTTATTTTTTAACTTAACCGCCTGACTCACATATCAGTTATTTGTGTCGACGAGACGGTACTTCGCAGACAGTTAGTAGATTCAATTTATATTTTTTTATATACATATGATTGTAAGAGAGCAAGAAGTTGTGTCCGGTCGGAGTCGGTATCCTTGCGCGACCCGGGTTCAATTCCCGTTCTCAGCCGTCCTTTGCCGGTGCTGCTCCTCTGCTCCCAATATCTTCCTGTCAACTCTCCACTGTACGCTGTCATAAAAAGGCATAAAGCTGGGTGGGTGTTGTAGGGAGTGGGGGGGGCTTCTTGGTTGTGGTTCGGGGCGTTTCATTTGTTGGGACTGTGTGGGTCTGGTCTGGTTGGTCTTGTTTTGTGGTCGATGTCGGACAACAGAGGAATAAAGTTAATTATGCCATTACTACTTTTCCCTGGTTGTCCCTCTGTTGTCTGTTGTTGACCACGGAATGGGACCGGGTTGGACCTGCACGGTTTCGGCGGGTGGGGCTTCCTGGGTCGCGGCTCGTGGGCTCTCCCTGTTCTTCGTGGACGTTGCTCGGTGGCTTTGGTCGGGGTCACTGAGTGCAGCTATGACACGTCAGAGGAGATCTGGCCCTCCAGGATGAGCCTGGTTTCTCCCGAGTTTTTTTTTTTCTCCATTATTCAGCATTGGAGTTTGGGTTCCTCGCCACAGCAGAGCAGTGCAGTGTTGGCTTGCTCACCGGGAGACTGCATTTATTTATTTATTTATTCATTTATTTATTAGATATTATTTATTATAATGATCTTGCTTGGTCTATAAACACCATGCACTGTGCTGTGTTTTACCTTTCTGTGTTTTTCTTATTTGCTCCTGTAAAGCTGCTTTGGAACAATGCACATTGTGAAAAGCGCTATATAAATAAAATTGAATTGAATTGAATAAAAAGCCCCAAAATATAACTAAAAAAAAAGTTTTGTCAGTGTCTATGTACTGAAGTTCAACTCTTTAAATTTGTACAGACTTTTCATCGGACAAGCATGCCTGGCACGAAGTTAACTTCCGTTTGTTTATAATATAACAATTTATCTCCTATTTAATATATATTAATATTGATTTATATTATTATTTTATTGTATATTAATTGTATTAAATTAAAACTACTCAACACTTTTTGATTCTTTGCGGAGATCTACCGGAAGTTAAGTTTGGGCCACGTAATGTTTGTTTATGTTGTTGCCGCTGAAACTGTCAATAAAAAAAGTCCAAGTCTTACATCGGAGTTGAATATGTTCCCCATATTCGTTTTGGGGTACAGGAAATAAATTTGCATTTAAATCTAGGGAACACCCACACACTGATAACGTAAAGCTGAATTTCCCAGTCAGGGCAGACCAGTTATTCAAACTAAGCTGCAAAAATGGGTCATTTGGACATCATCATGGCGCTTAAGTCAGAAATCATCATGGCGCTTAAGTCAGAAAAAACTGTAACACTTTAGTATAGGGACCAATTCTCACTATTAACAAGTTGCTTATTAGCCTGCATATTATTAGAATATTGGCTGTTTATTAGTACTCATAAAACACATATTCTGCAACACCATATTCTACATCCCTAATCCTACCCAATACCTAAACCTAACAACTATTATACTAACTATTAATAAGCACCAAATTATGAGTTTATTGAGGCAGAAGTCATAGTTAATGGTTTGTTAATAGCGAGAATTGGACCTTTTAATAAAGTGTGACCGAAAAAAGCATAAATCCATTTTTTAAATCCAGCACTCATATCACACACAGTTAGCCAATCATATCTAAGGTAAAGTTACATAGGTTACATAAAAAAACCTTTAAAGGGACCTTTCACCCAAAAATGAAAACTTTGTCATCATTTACTCACCCTCATATTGTTTCAAATTTCAGAACACAAAAAAAGATATTTTGAAGTTGGTAACCGAACAGCACCGGCACCTATTCACTTCTATTGTATGGGCACAAAACCAATGCAAGTGAATGGGTGCTGGTTAACAACATTCTTCGAAATATCTCCCTTTTTTTGTTCTGCAGAAAAAAGAAAGTTTACAGGTTCGAAATGACATGAAGGTGAGTAAATGATGACAGAATCTCTATTTTTGGGGTGAACTATCCCTTTAAGGTAATGTAACGACAGGTAGCTTAACTGGTAGAACGTGAGGCTAAAAAATCTGTCGAATTCATTAATAAAAATATGTAAAAGACAATGATGTTGAAAAAATTTTTTTTCTTGGTTCAAGAAGTCTTGACTAACATTATAAATGGACTTTGGGGAAAAAACTTAGTCTTGTTAAAACAGGCTGACAGCGTTTTGTCTGCTCGAAAACATATCAGTCAGTTGGCCGCCACGCTGATGACAAAACCTCACCATTCCAACATTAGAAACCCTGTAAACAGCATCTGTGATGAATGCTGTCTCCACAAGACTCATTTCCCCTGCCAAGATGTCTTTTTACAGGTCTGCCCGGGTGCCGCAATTACACAGGACGCCATTCACACACCTGAAAGACTTAAACACAAGAGCTTGGCAGCCGAAAGAATCCACAATAATAATAATCTCCACCACAGCCCCCGCCAATCACCCAATCTCTTACCCCGAGACTGAGCTCATAGCTGCTCAAGAGACCTTGATCACCGCGCTGGCTCGTTTAGCATCTTGTGAAATGAAATCACAGCTTTTTTTCATTCGCTTGTGGAGGATTCTCACTCGTGCTTCCAAAGTGGCCTAATTAGAAATGAGCTAAAGGCTGAAAAATAACGTTTCAAGGTCTGTTTTTAAAGGGACAGTACAAAAATGGAAAGTACCGTCATCGTTTAGTCAACTTTTTTCTGTGGAACTCAAAAAGCATGACAACTTTTCTCCAGTACAACAAAGAAAGAAATTCAGACTGGTTTCAAACAACATGATAATAAGAATGACTGATTTTTTTTCTGCCTGAAAACCAAAAGTAGCCTAGCGCTTGACTAAACTGGGCATCGGAGGTGAAATGCCATGAATATGTCGGATTGCCTCCAAACTCCAAAACAAACACAAAACCTAATAAATGCACCAAATAAGGGCCAACCAGAAGAAAATAACAGCAACCCATGTTATTTGGTATACAGAGATGTTGAAAGACAAAAGTCCTTTACTGTATTTAAGAGCTTGTTAAAGGCCGTTTTAGTTTGCTTAGAGCTAGAACATTGGCCCAGGGCTGTTTCATAAAGTCAGGATTGTTTTTTTTAAGAGAAGGCCCCATTGTAGAACTCAGGTTCTGGGCTAATTGGGCAGTTTGTGGCATGTGTCCAGAAGCCAGAGAGATGAAAGTCAGGGACACGACACACGCACGCACACACGCAAGGTCCCAGCCAGCAGTCGGATTTGTTTTCTCTCTCTTAAGCACAAACTGCAATTGAGGAAGGATTTTGCAGTCATTTTCTGAGGAAGGAAACGGCTTAGGGACACACAAATGGAATCAAACTCTTCTGCTCTGCTTCTGTCTGTCTCTCAAAAGGAATATCATACAGAATATGTCATCTCATGTCACCGCAAATGTTACATTGCACTACTTGTTACCTTTCTGCGCTAGGGGGGTCACATGATCAGCCTGGCTCATGAATATTAATTAGGCGATATAATATTCACTCTTACTGTCAAAATATATTTAAATTGATTTATTGAGAGACAGGACCTGAGAGCTAGAGGAGGTACAGTAATGCTTACCGCTTGTGCACATTTTCCTGCCAATGCAACTGGCTGGCACAGGTTTCCGCCTGGTCTTCAAGTTGTCATTTTATGTGGCCAGCTACGCTATTATTTCCCCACCGTTGCCAAGCAAAACAAAACTTGTTCGCTCTTATAATGATCATTTCCCAATTATTCCTGAAATTTCTTAAACCCCTGCCTTAAAGGGATAGTACGGCCAAAAATTCTTTCATGATTCACTCACTCAAACCACTGAGACATTTTTCAAAATATCTTCTTTTGTGTTCCACCAAGAAAGAGTCATATTTAGGGCTGTCACGATTATGAAATTTGGCTGACAATTAATTGTCTAATAAATCATTGCGATTATGACGATTTATTGTCTGTTTTAGAGCTTTGACTTTTAATTCTCATACATTTTTTATTAAGCTTTGAAACGACCATATTGTTCTGAATATAAAGACTATGTTCTTTTTCTTGGAAATACATAGGAAAAAATTGGGTCATCATATTTAAGGTTTAGGCTTTTACCTGTCAATAATACAACCGCCAAATACTTGTAAATGAAGTAAATTGATCAGGAGTGAATTGAAGCCACCATTAAAATGCTATCAGTCATAGAAAAGCTTCTAGTCTGTTTTTTTCTCACTTGCAAGACTACAATAAAAGTTTACTTCTATGTTAATGAGATTTTGGTAGACTGGTTTTCACACTGAAATAATATTAAATTGTACTGCGGGTTATTTTTATGGTATATGCTTTAGTTTTTTTTTTAAAGTGATTGTGTTGTGGTGGTACATTTTTTCAAGTATTACCATGCTTCAGTTACAATATATACAATAAAATATGCAATATGCAGATGCACTACAGCTCCCCCTAGTGTCTTCTATAGAGATGTGCAATAATTGCGATGATCTGAAATCGCGATGAGGTCAAACAATCGCGATGAGACGATTATTTAATAATCGTGACAGCCCTAGTCATATTCAGGTTTGGAATGACATGAGGGTGAATAAACAATGACATCATTTTTATTTTAGGGCGGACTATCCCTTTAAGACAGTAATAGTGGAACCGGTATACTAGTAGTCACTGGAACCTTAGTAGACGCATTCAGCATGCATCTCACGGCTCTATTTTGGTTATATTATGGTATGATATTTATTATTAAGGAATTATACACGTCTTACCTGGTCATACTCAGACGCTCCGGGGTAGAGCGGCCAGCCCAGGAACAGCTCGGCAATGACACAACCTAGGGACCACATGTCGATGGCCTCACAGAATGGCAGACCCAGGATGATCTCTGGAGCTCTGCAAACATATGCAAACAAATGGAGGATCAACTTCAGGAACAGACAGGGCAGAACATTTGAGAACTTCAGATTTTTGCATGGCTATCCAGCCATACAGTACAAGTTAAAGGGTTTCTAGCAGCACCGCAGGGTCAACAAAGACGCCTATTCTTATCAAGAACCATCATAATAAAACAATGTAACATGGAAGCTGAAAAGGCTGTAATTTGGAATGGGTAATAAACAGGACAGGACAATAGTTATCCCAAAATAAACCCTGAAGTATTTCTTTTGCAGCTGAATGTATATTTCTCTTTATATGGATACTTATTAAATAAATAAATGAACAATGAAGATAAGGGTGGAACAATATTGGAAAATGGACACAATTCAAATTCAAAGTCATCTTTATACTGTACAGTACAAAAACAAAGCACATGCACTGCCTTTCTGACAACACTCACCAATTCTTCTCCACTTGCTTAGAGCTGGCCGCACAGAACAGGCCGTACTGAGAAAAATAACTATTGACATTCTGTCAAAAAAATCCACAAAAGCACAAAAAAAACATCTATTTAATAATCATTACAGCAAAGCAATACCATGCTTGTACTGTAGTTTCCTAATGTTTTGTTACTTGACTAAACAATTTCCAATTGTTTCTAATTTTCCAACCATTATGTGTATGACCTCTTCTCATGGATGCCACAGGGATAGAAACAGTTTGGAAGTTAAATATCCCATAGGCTCTCACACAAAGCACGATGCATGACATCATCTGTCTACAGTCACGCCATGCCACGCAGTCGTGTGCCTGCTGGTCTGTTCGATGTCATTTAAATACGCCACAGCGATGACGACCCCAAGAATCATCTCTCTCTCACACGCTAACAGCTGTAAGTATCTCGGTGACACTGAGGAAACATTATGGCCGCCACGTATGCAAATTCATATCCCACTTCCATCTTTTCTCTCTTTCCTTCCAATGCCATATGCAAAACAGACCAGCAGCTGCTGATGCAGGACTTTCGGTGGGTGCGATAAACACACACAGACGCTGCACTAAATATCGTCCTCATTCGCTCGCGTATAGAACCACTGCTCTTAATGCAAAAACCTGTGGTGAGAAATTCACAGCATGGGTGCAGAAGCATAAACACACACATAGACAAAGAAAAATGAGAGCCTGTGCAGATGGGACACACTTTTTGAGGGTTGGGCAAAATTCAGAATTGTGGAATTGTCTCGTATTCAATTTGTGAATTGCATGTTGAAGTGATTTGGATTTAAAGGGATAGTTCACCCAAAATTAAAAATTCTGTCATAATTTACTCGCCTTCGAGTTGTTCCAAATCTGTATAATTTTTTTTGTTCTGATGAACACAGAGGAAGACATTTGAAAGAATGCTTGTAACCAAACAATTCTTGGCCACCATTGACTATAGTAGGAAAAATGACAATGGTAGTCAAAAGTGCCCCAAAACGGTTTGCTTTCCTACATTCTTCAAAATATCTTCTTTTGTGTTCAACAGAACAAAAAAATATTAAGCAATTTTTCTTACTATGTTAGTCAATGGTGACCAAGAACTGTTTCTTCCAAATATCTTTCTCTGTGTTCATCAGAACAAAGACATTTATGCAGATTTGGAACAACTTGAGGGTGGGTAAATGAAGACATCATTTTTTTGGGTGAACTGTTCCTTTAATGAAAACAGAATTTGTAATAAAACATCATTCATTTGAACTAATTATGCAAATGTATTTCTTGTTATGTACAATACACATTCCTCCAAGTTTAAAATTGTCAAACAAACACAGCCATCAAAACTTTCAACACAGAACCATAAAATGTTCACTACTTTGTTTCCAGATAGTGAAACCTAAAACGGTAACCATAAAAATCATTAACAACTCATACTGTATGTTGTGTGACAACTCATTATATGCTATTCATACCGAAAAAGCATTTTTTTTAATAACTGAATCTGAATTCAATAAGCATTCTGAATGGCACACAACCCTGGCTCATTTGTGTCCCTGTTTGCATACTTAAGTGTGAAATGGTTAGCGATGGTTGTCAGTTTCACCTGTCGGCTGTGACTTTGCAGGTGTGTATTTGTTTGCATGTGTTGTTGTGTAGCTCACATGTTAGCCAGAGGTGAAAAGTTAAGAGTACAAACATCATTTTATGGTGTTGATATTTGCATGATATACTGTGCACACACACACGCACACACACACACACACACAGTCCAGTGGTGTAAAGTATTGGAGTAAATGTACTTAGTTACTTTACTTAAGTATCTTTTTGGCTACTTTGTAGTTGTACTGAGTATTAAAGATATTAGCAACTTTTACTCTCTACTTAACTACATTTTTGAACAAGTATATGTACTCTTTACTCCACTACATTTGTAATGACTAATGCAGTTACACATTACATTTTGCATGGCACCTATCTTATAATTAATATTGCCATTTACAGGGCAATGAAGGTACTACAATCTTGTGGATTTTGCTCTAACTTACAAAAACTTGTCAACATATCTTCTTTATATGAATATGAGTGCAGTATCAGGTAGATGTCAATCGCTGGCGGTTTACACACGGTTAGCCCTTACCCGCTATTTCTACAGTAATATATTGGCAACACTATTGCCAGCTAGTTACTGTAGGTCACACATCTACAAAAGCTCTTGTTTTTAAAACTAACTCTTCCTAAATGTGCTCTAAACATGTTTGCTCAAAATTTGACCATGTGGTGGGACTATTGCCATGAAGTGATGTAAACCAGTAAAAAGAATGTATAGTATTTCAATTTTCAAAAGTGCTCTCACACTATATAGACAAAATATTAACCTATAGAATGAGTCGGACACAGAGAAATGAACAATCCACATATGAATCTCAACAATGGTGACAATCAACTGAACAGCTTCATGCTGCAATGCATGCTGGGTACATAGTACAAAACTCATTCATGATTGTTTGTCACCATTGATGAGGTTTGTATGTCAAGTGTCTAATTGTGTCTCAATTGCAAAGAAAGATTTTCTGACAGAGATCTTTCCATTACAACATGTGATCACTTTACCAAACATATCTTAATAAATCTTAAATGCTATATTATTATTATTTAATGATTGAATTCTTTCAGATGTATCTTCAGTTACTAAGCAAACATAAAGTTGTGGTTCCTGTAAAGTCCCTTTCAGTGTTATTGTATAAGTGTACATTTTAAAGCTACAAGAAAGTCAAAGAGTCCAACCAAAGCAAACACTGATCGCCATAATGGTGACTTAAAACATAATTGAACCACTGTGAACTAGAGTTAAATCTCAATAAGATCTTACACAGATGACAGAAATAAAGTGAAAGTGGTGTCTGTAATATGTGAAGATGTTATTGATGTTTGTGTTTAATTCTCCTCTGGTGAAATCTTGACAGATTTATTGTGTTCATCTGTTATTTACACGTGTTCATCTAAGACTGTGTGACTTAAGTGCGTTAATAGATTCTTTATAATGAATCTTCAAACAGCCATTGCAGTAGTTTACTGTAAAACACCTATAGTAACTAGCAGGCAACAGTGTTGCCAATACAGTATATGACTGTAGAAATGGCAGGTAAGGGCTAACAGTGTATGTGAAATGAGGACATGACTGCAGCTGGCCATGAGGCCCAAACCAGCATGTCCAGTGCAAAAAGGCTTTGACTTTTTGATTTTACTTAACATTACTTTATTTATCCGTTATATTGAAGAGACCATTTTGAAGGAGTTTAGTTTACTTATGAGCAGTTGAGCTTAAATGAGACTTGGGTGTTTGTAATGACGTAGGTTATGATGTCGGCCATGATTTGTTGCAATTTTGAGGTGTTCAGTCTTATTATGATTTAAGAAAATAAATGCGATTGCTCTCCTCACAAATCGACTGTTTCTAGTTTTTCCACTGACGTGTCTCTTAAGTGTTGAGGACTAGTGCTGCTTTGAGCCTACATTCAGTATGAGTAAAATACTCAAGTACTGTTCAAATCAGATACTCGAAGACTTTTACTCAAGTCGTTTTGAAATTGGTGACTTGTAACTTGTAATGGAGTAATTTTCACTGCAAGGTATCTGTACTTTTACTTAAGTATGGTTTTCAGGTACTCTTTACACCTCTGACACACACACACACACACACACACACACACAAACACACACACACACAAACAGCTGTGAGAGTCGTCTTCACAATGAGACGTAGATCAGAGCAACATGTATTGATTGTAGAAAGTCTTTTGACATCAGAGCAGAATTGTATTTTTTAGCAAATGTAAAAAATGTGGAAAGCATATTGATGGAGCAAACTGAGGTAAGATCGTAAAGAACACTAGACTAAAAGATTGATGGGGTAATTTTTTCACTCATGGCAAGTTTGGCCACCTGCATTTGCATATTTTATGCATACAACAACCTGCTAATCACTTTCCAATATTCTTAAATTGTCTAGATCTGTTTCTTAGACTTTAATGAATTCTTAAATTAACTGGGCAAAGAAAAGTCTAAACAGAGACCAGGGTTTGTGTCTCTAGTACAAAGGGAGGGCTAGCTTTTAGTGTACTGGATTGCATAACAACAGTTACAGTAGACGTTATTACTGGACAAAGAAATCATCACATACTTTACACTCCACAGATGGTCAATGACCCCTTCAGTAAGAATGTTTTTTCAGCCCCTAACTAACGCATCCCACTTCTCATAAAATCCTTCATACACACATGTGAACATAGTTGCTATTTGAGGCTCTGACATGATTCAGCGTGGGCGCGTCAAAATGCATCCATCACAGTTGACCTTCAATACGGACCACCACTCATACTTACAAAGAATTTCCACTCTGACCGATTAACAATATGATGGCTGTATTTAAGCAATATCACACAAGCAAGAGTGCTCTTGTGCTGCACAGCAGCATAGCTCTAGTTTACAATGTTGAACAATCAAAATGATCTTATTGAAGAGTGGACCAGCCAGGATTCACTGATGTACAATATAAATGACTTTAAAAGAAAAAAAACTGTACATAAAACGCAATGCTCATATTAAAGCGCCAATCCAAAATTTTACAAATTTAAAGATAAACCCTTTTCGGATGACAGCGTCTGCTAAATGAGTAAATGTACAGCCGCAGAAAAAATGAAGAGACTTTTTAGATTAAGAGACTAATTAAGATTTTCATTCAACCAGCATTTCTAGATGTATAGTGGCCATTCCAGTCCAGTGTCTGTTGAATTTCAACAAAACTGCAATGTGAAAAACTGACTATTTTTACTTTTCCTGAATACAAATGTTACTGTTGTATTGTTTAAAAGTGAATATGAACTTGTTTTCTTTGCAGTATTTATCTGTTTCTCCAGTTTTTATTTTCTGCAAATAAATGCAAATAGAAACAATATTTATGTTTGGGAGAAGTACTGTTAGTAGTTCACAGGGTAAAACAACAAAATCATTTTACCCAAACACATAAATAGTACATAAAAAAATGAAAATGGTCTTTGAAATGGTCTCTTAATTTTTTCCGCTGCTGTACATGTAAATGTGAATCAGGCATGAAAATATTATAATGCACAGTAGGAAGGATGGACACTTCTTTAATACTTCTGAAATGAAAGAAAATGATTTTAATTACAATTTGAAATTGACATTATCCAAAATCAGACTGATGCTGATATGCAAAGTGTAATACTGATCAATATACATATAGTATATATACCTGTACATTTATGTTTCTCATACATACAGTACCTAATATCCAAAAAGTTTTATGGTTTTCAATCCATGTCTATAAGGTTTAAAGTGATCTAAAAAAAAATGCACCTAAAACAAAATTAACTACAGCTGACCAACTAGTAGGTAGGTTAATGGAAGTGAAATATTTAAAGTCCACTGGCTATTAAAAAAGGTGCTCTGCCCAAAATCATAGTTTTAACTGTAAATATGTTAACACAGGACAATACACCACTATATTCTTTTCCTCTCGCTGTCTATCTTGTGAGCGGAACCTTGATCCTCCAAGCACCCCGCTGATGGCTGCACTCCCCCTAGAGTTTTAATATTCATGTCATCACAGCGCTAAAGAAGCGGAGGCTGAAAGTTCCCGGTCTGCCATATTAATAAACATTGCATGAGATGGGCTCAGTGAAGGGACGTCCACACCTACCCTGCATCTGAGACTGATGGTGTGAGAGGGGTAGAAAGACAGAGAACAGAAGAGAAGAGTGAGGTGGGGGTGTGGGGGGGGGGGAGTAGAAATGACAGAGACAAAACAAACAGTCCAGGAGTGTGAGAACAGGGGAATGAGAGCCAGAGGGAGCTGGTTAGATTTCCATCTCCACGGAGTGGGAGAGTGGGGTCGTCTCTTCACAGCGTTTCTACAACTTACTAAAACAACCTTGGAATAGCCCTGGCTTTTATTGTGCTCTTTTTGTGGGAGTTCTCTTTCATTTCAAGGCCCTGTGAACCTCCGCCTCCCTTTCCTCAAAATGCAGAAAGAAAATCGCTGATGACGCTGTCACTCCCTCAAACTTCTGTCATTAGCATTCCCAGGACAGAAAGACAAGTAGGGAGTGAAACAGAGAGGGTCAGAGAAAAGCAAATCGAACTTCTCCGTAAATGGTGCTGATAAAAACACGTACGAAAAAAATTGATTACTTTGATTTTTCGAATTTTTGAATATACCAGTTCGACATTTTTTGTGCACATTTTTTTTTATTTTTTACTGTAATGAAAACAATATATATTACGTGAAACAAAACAAAGCACTTTGAAATGACAATTTTAGAGAGGGGGAATAAGAGACAGGGAGAGATGCTCACGTCCCACCTGAGTGACCCCGGCCCCTCACAGTGTCGCTCATCAACCTCATGAAGCCGCAGGGTGCTGCATCAGTCCTGAGCCCGCGATCCTCTCTCTCCCTCCCACTTTTTCTCTCCAGCACTTTTTTAAGTGGCCTCTGTAAGTATGTGGGTCACGTCTGGAACTTTCTGCTTGAGGAAAAGGCCCACAGAACGGACACCCTCTCACATTTGCAGTCAAGCCCCGAGTGAAATGCGCTACAAGTGGAGCTCTCTTCCCACAACTTTCTCAGACACACACCCTAAATTAAAGCCTCAGACGTTTTATCATCAGAATAAATGATTCAGGGTGTGTATGTCTCTCTATTTGTGTGTGCAGTCTGGAAAATATATATATCATGCATTAAAAGCAGAAGTAGATGGTGGCTGTCACAGGGACACCAAATGTGCAATGATTTGCTTGATTTGAATTGTTTTATTGTAAATGCTATTTGGGTGAATGCTGATTCATTTCAATTGCATAAAATGAAATATTATTTGTCTGTCTGTCTGCCCGTTGGGTAGTTAGGCAGGTAGAGAAAGATAATGTATTAAAAATAAAATTCTTTTTTGGAAGATAAAAATACGGCCATCAGACATATGGTGGTGTTGACACGTCTGTTAACCAGCTAAACATCATGTTCATTGGCTGATAATCTCAAAACGACTATATATAAGCCAAATAAAATCAGCCTGGCCGATATATCGGTCTAACACGAGTTCATACCCCATCTGCTCTGAAACGGAGTCATATAACAGAGTAACAGAACACATGGACTCGTCTAAAAGGTGTTTTTGCCTGTAGGTGGCTGCAGTTGGGAGCCCACATGCCATACTCTCCCTCACCATCTCCATCTCTGCCCACCGCCTCTGGGAAAGAACAAGAGCTGTTATTTCTTTTTTCCCTCTGAGACAAAGAGAGAGAAAAGCTCACCGACACCAAGCGGATAAATCAGTACTGTGCCACCCCCCTCCATCACACCTCCATCTCTGTTTTATCCGTCTCCCTCCTCCTCTGCTCCCTTGCCACAGTTCAGCAGTCAAACCTCCTCTAATCAAATTTTGGGCCATAGAAAGTGTGTGTCCAAGTTGTGTTTCTTAAGAAAGAGGGTGATAAGCTTTTCTAAGTGTATGCTCGGCTAAACAGCACACTTTCTATTTTTATAATATGGAAAGTGCATCCCAAATCATAGATAATTTCAGGCAAGTCTTTTATGCATGGGATGTGAAACGACAGTATGCCATCGTACAAACTATGCAAGCTAAGAATAAGTCCATTTTAAATAAACACTGAATGCTCAGGTTTGATGAAGGTGTCAGCATCAAGTGGCACAAATGAGCTTAGAAATATTCACACTTAATGAAAGCCTCTCAGTCAACCTCGGAGTCTTTTTGCGTTCTCCACTGTGTCTGAGAGAAGTACCGCTCTCCAATCTGCTCCACAAACCCCCACAAAAACGTAGACCGGGCGAGACAGGCAGGCAGCGACAGCAAAAGAAAGAGAGAGAGACAGTCTCGAAGAACACAATAAATGCAAACAGATCCTGAGCACTTAATCTGCGTGCAGATACGTTACACCACAAACGGCCAAACACAATTAGCCATGCCGCATTCTTCTGCTTTCACACAAACACAATAGCTAGCGCTATCGCTCTTCCCCTCACGCACACCGGGGTGATAAAAGAGATCGTAATTAATAATGCGAATGGAATGTGGCCAAATATCTTGCCGTCATACACTGGGAAACTGAATCAAAGGCACACAAACATATACAGGTGTTATGAAAACCATGTCCAAAATGCAAAGATTCAAAACAGTCACCATTGGAAAGTCTAATTCATTTTATCAGCAAGAATAAATACAGCGTCAACAAGATTTACTTAAGAATGAATCTAAAGGATAGTTTAGAAACACCCTCATGTCATTCAAAATTTCTTCTATGGAACACAAAAGAAGATATTTCGAGAAATGTTTCAGTGGTTTTATGTCCATACAATGGAAGTCAACGGGGTCCCATGTTGTTTGGTTACCAACATTCTTCAAAACAACTTCTTATGTGTTCTGCGGTATAAAGTCATTCAGATTTGAAATGATGAGAACGTGAAAGACCATTTTTTGGTGAAGTATCCCTTTAAAACACATTTCTGGTAAAGTTGTTTCTTAGAGTCAAGTGCCTTACAAACTCCTTACAAATTGGTGTGACCACATCATTAATAAGAACCGTTTGACTTCTTCAAACAAACCTCCAGCAAACTTCCACGTGGCTTTTCCGTCATTACCATCATCACTCAATGCATTTACAAAACTATCTCTTGGAATACCAGCTTTGACCTTGCGGCGCTCTGTCATTCTGATGAGAACAGATTGGAATCTCTTCATTAACAATCTCTCTGACAGGTGATTAACTTCATCCCATACAACCCACCGTGACCTGCAGCTGAGAGAGATCACCTCTCCATAACAATACCCCATTGTTTCATTCTTCAATACGCAGAAATAAATGATTCTGTCTGGCTTTCATTGTCTATTCACAATTACAAGAGGGTATAATTTACCTTCTATGTTTTGGGGTGTAATTGTTCGCTGGAAAACATTACACATTATAAGGAATTCACGACCAAATTGCTAGGGTGTCGTACGTGATTGCCAGGGCGTTGCTAAGGGGTTTCTAAGGTGTCTCTGGGTGCGCTTCAGGGAGTTGCTATGTGGTTGCTAGGGTGTTTGGTTGCTGGTCTCAAAAAGTAAAGGTGTCTAAAAGGCACAGCATTTTATTAATAATGCCGCATTAATAAGTTATTCACTATGTTTAATATAGTACTTATTGTTAGGGGTTAAACAAATCCAAGCCTAACTGTGTGTTCCCACCAGACGCAAATGAAGCGTTAAGCGTGAGTGATTTACATGTTAAGTCAATGCAAAGACGCGATAGACCTCCTTGCGGCGTGAATGACGCGATTCGCTCGAATTGAGCTTTTCGGGCGTTTGACGCGTGATTCGCGCGAGTTGAAAAATCTGAACTTTGGCGAAAATTTGCGCCGCGTTAACCAATCAGGAGCTTGCTCTAGTAGTGACGTGCAGCGTCTGTGCACGCAACTGAAGTCTATTTGAATTATCAACAGAGAGCGTCTTTGCAATTACTAATCACATATTTAAAACTACAATACTAATTTCTCGCTAGAAATGCAATCAGAAGTTGTTGATAGTGAAAATGAAACTTACATTTATACAAAACTATGCTCCAACGGGCGTTTCGGCCGCCATTTTATTTTTTCGAGTTTGCGTCTGTTGTGAATTTCACGCGTGAATGATGCGAAATTCACGCACGAATGAAGCGAGTAAACTCAAAATGTTCAAGCGTCCAACTATGCACGAATAGCGCGATTCATTCGCGCAAATCGCGTTTGGTGGGAACGCTCAGTTAGATTAAGATTAATAGTAAGATTAATTAGTTAGATTAATAGTAATTTATATTTTCTTTTCAATTTTAATTCTTTAAAATTATTATACATTTTAGCTGCTTTTTATTAATGGCAGATGACAAAGATCTGTTTCTCCAGTTTTAATTTTCTGCAACTAAATGCAGATAGAAACAATATTTTTATTTGAAATTTGGGAGAAATATTGGCAGTAGTTCCCAGAATGAAACAAAAATGATCATTTTACCGAAACACATATCTATAAATAGTGAATTCAGAAAAACTTAAAATAATTTTGAAATGGTCTCTTAATTTTTTTCTGCGGCTTTAGCTTGAATAGGTTAAAAGATGCTTTGTATTTTTCAGACCTCAAATACTGCAAAGAAAACAAGTTCACATTCACTTCTAAGCAATACAACAGTACATGTATTTAGGAAAAGCTAAAAACATTTTGTGGGGGGGGATTATCATCACAGTTTTCAAGTGTCCTGTCATGTTGTGTCTTTCACATTGCTGTTAGATGACTTTGCGTCACTGCTGAGGTTTGATTTTGTTGAAATTCAAGAGACAATGGACTGAAATGGCCACAATACATCTAGAAATGCTGATTAAATGATAATTTGGAATGATCTCTTAACTCCAACAGACAGTGTGCACAGTTCCAGGGTCAGCAACACTAAGGCAGCAGATGCATTTTCCTGATTATGTGCAGCTGCCAGAGGGAGAAATACTGTGTACACACATGATGCATCTGCACATCTGTCTCTTTGGGGATAAATCCAAGATGCATCCAGCCACCTCACCCATACGTGCACGCATGCACACAAAAAAAAACATACAGAATGCATTTTTTTACAGCAAAAAGAGTCTTTGGCCAACATATGGCCGCTCAGGTTCTGGGCCACCCTCCATGTGCGTGCCTGGATTTCGCGCTTTCAGGGGCTCTAAACACCTGGACAGATGCTGTTCATCAGAAGAAAAATGAGAAAATAAAGCAGCCAATATCACTCTAATGGTCCTGATAAGAGCATCAAACGGTCCATGAGCACGTAATGACAACACAAACAGGCTTTCGTGCAACGGGAATAGCGCCAATAACGGAAGGCATTAAAACGGTGACAAATCGCCCGTCATTTTAAACAAGGGCCCTGCGTAGGCCATGACGCGATACAGGCAGGCATGTGACAGCACCAATTTATAGATGTGTGTTGAGAACAAACCAGGTGTCACTACACCTCCGTGGCCTAGAGGAACTATCTGTCTAGCATACAAACGTGCAACAACAAAACGGGTACAGAGGCGCGTCCTGGAAACTCAGCCCGAGGTGGGCGGCTTTAGTGGAAGTCAGATGGCGTGTGGTGAAAGCAATTGTTGCACCAGCTGTGTCCACAGAATTTGCAACCTTTCTTTGTAAATACGTGGTACAAATAGTTCTGTGTTTACAAGACACCGCCTCTAAATTAAAAACAAATACGTGGGGGTGTTAAGTAGATGATGGATTGACTAATGTTCTCGGAAACAAACGTTCTTACATTTTTTCTCTAATTGTAAGGTTCATTGTAATATTCTGTTTAATTGTTGTTGCGTTAAAAAGTCAACTAAAGGTGGCCGACAAAAGAAAGAAATGCAGCCTGTGATGATGTTTTGTAGACGATGATCACAGCCAATCAGAGGACGGCCTATCAGATGATCACAGCCAATCACAGAGAGAGGATACCAGAAGCGAGGAGGTGACTTGTGGTATTTCCAGCTGTGCCAGAAACGGGTGTGATGGCTTATCTAAGCACACCAAAGACGTCAAGACAACACCCAAAACACAAACACACAAATCTTAGAGCATGACAAAGCTAAATAACTTTAAAGTGATAGAAGTGATGTTAAGTTCCACTAAACGTATAAACACTGTGGCGCTATCAAAATGACAAGGGGAGCGTTTGAGAAACCTGTCCATAAACAATCATTATTCCAGCAGTTCCATTTAATGATGCTGGATGCACAGAAATTACACACTTCACCTATAATAACAGCCGTGCTCTGAATTATCCCGGGAGATTCTCGAGCGCTTTGTTGCGACACTGTATGGCTGCCACGCCGGGCACCGTTCCGTTCAGAAGATCTGAGGAGAACTGAGACAGAAGCAGGTGGAGCAGACGGAGAGATAACAGGGCTGAGTCTAGCGAGGATGATGAGGAAGAGGAAGACAGGCGTGTTTTGTAAAGCTAAACGTATGTTTAAAGCTGCTTTTTCTCTCACATCTATGTTTGAAACCCAAAAATGTATAGTTAAAACCGCAGGTTACTTAACATATTTAATTTTACGTGTCAAATGATGTCAAACTGACATTTCCTGTGAAATCATACCCGACAGCTCAACTTATTAATCATTATTATAAGATGACTGTTGTGGGCCAATAAAATCCATTCAACTGAAAAAGAAAGAAAGATCCACACTCACTTGTGTCTTCTTCACTTAAAAAAGCCTTGTTGAATCTTACTTTGATATTTTTCACCAATTTTTAAGAGTAAACAAATTGACATTCAAAACATCCAACCCACAATAATAGACTTGATAAGTCTATTATTACACTAATCACGACATACAATTAATCAATATAAAAAAATGTAGGACACAATTTTAAACACTGATTTAAACTCTCACCAGGGGCATGGCTAGACCCCTTTTACTGGGGCACGTGCCCCAGTAGAAATCTGCTTTGTCAGAAAACTCGTGCCGTACTTTCGCGCAGAAATCCATGTCCGTGCACGTCTGTGTGTTTCCTTGCAACAACTGCAACTGCGCAGTTCGCAAGCAGGAGCGCAAGGGTGACGACACGCGACTGAGGTAGGCTTTGAAAACATGATGAAACTAAAGTAAGTTTCTAAATAATATCGATCATCTTATTTGACTCGATCATTAATAGCCCCTGTAGATGGACATCAGAATTTGTTTGTGCAAAAGGAAATGATGAGTTTGAGGGCGGTAAGACTTGATAAGCAAACTACTGTACATCCCCAGCCAGTTTTATTATATATAAATATACAAATACACATGTATATTTACTTAAATATATATGTGTGTACTTATATATACATAATTATTATTATTATACACAGTACACATATATATATTATGTCAACAGACACTTTTGTTTGCATACGATTAGTCGTGAATAATCGTTTGAGCAGAACGACGGTGAGCAACCAAAAGCACACAGAATTAAATCTCTAACAATTTTAGGTTCAGAGTGAAAGGGGTTTTACAGGAGAGCAATTACATAAGCCACTACTAAAGAAAAACAAAGAAAAGGGAAGAATAATATCTGGTAGAGCACTGCTTTAGTAGCGCCATGGTCATGGTTTCGATTCTCAGGAAACACATACCGATTTAAAAATACACTATATAAAATATAGCTTGAATGCGCTGTAAACCACCTCGGATAAAATAATCTGCAAATGCATAAATGTAAATGTATGAATTCAAAGGAACCGAGCCAAAAAATTGACATAGGTAAAAATGAGCAGGGTGGTGAGAGAAGGAAAGCTGGCCCTGGGACAGGAAATGAGCTGGTCTGTCTCATACCCCAGGACAGAGATGAGAGCCAAGAACACAGCTGCCGTTCCTTTCTGCCCTCTCGCTCTGATCCTCACCCAGCTGCCAGCTGTAGTTTAGCTTAGTCATTGACAAAGAATACAAACACTAATGGACCCTGTGAGTTTTCCATCTCTCTCTATAGCTTTTTATCATGTTGCGATTATTATATTACCCTCATTATTGAAAGTCTCTGTCATAACTCAAAACGTACACATTATTAGCGTTCGCTGGAGGATAAACCAATAGGAGACGGAGGCCACCCGTGTTGACCCCTGCCTCTGTCTTTCATAAATCACACGTCGCGTTACTCTGTATGAGCTGAGAAAATGATATGGCCCACGAGCTAGTTTTACAGTGGGGCGTGAATGCTAGTTTACATTTTATGTGACTTTTATGTTTATGGCAGATGCTTTCCCATCAGAGCCAATTTGAAAGCTCTTCAGTGAACTTTTGAAATTGTGCCAATATTGTGTAGTGACAGTTACTGATACAAAAACAGGTTAAGATGGAAGCACAACTTTAAATGAAACAAGAAGTTTAGATGGCTCCTCCCTCTTTAAAAAAAAACCCACAGTGGGGCGTGAATGCGAGTTTACATTTTATGTGACTTTTATGTTTATGGCAGACGCTTTCCAATCAGAGCCAATTAGAACGCTCTTCAATAAACTTTTGAAATTGTGCCAATATTGTGTAGTGACAGTTACTGATACAAAAACAGGTTAAGATGGAAGCACAACTTTCACTGAAACTAGAAGTTTAGATGACTCCTCCCTCTTTTAAAAAAACCCAATAGGATTTAGCTTACCGCAGAACCTGGAATCTGAATTGAAGTGTTTTTTATGCTATTACTTACACGGCTATCAATTTGAGCTCAGGTTGGCTCCCTCAGCAGCATATCATGACTTACAGTGATAGCCCAACGTGACATAAGATGAAATAACATCCACCAAGTGCATCCCCATTCCCAACACCTCTGTGACCCCCTTGCAACCCACCCGTACTCAAAAACATCTATACCACCTCTCCTTTTACAACCTTAAATTATATTGTACCAGTCCACCCTGCAAACCTCTTTTCCTCCATTTATCATTTGACCTTAAAGTGACAGTTCACCTTAAAAAGAAAATGTTATCATAATTTACTCACCTTTATGTCCTTTGATTTTTTTTCTGTGGAACACAAATGGAGTAATTTATAGTTGAACGTCCAAGCCATTTTTTAATACAATGAAAGTGAATGGTGACTACAGCTGTCAAACAAGATTTTCAAGGCAAGACTGAAAGTGATTAATGACTAACAGCCTATTCATCATACAAAGCTATATAGTACAGTATGGTTTCAGGGTTAAAATCCGAGAACACATGTCATATAGACTACTTTATGATGCTTTTATGACACTTTGTTTTTTTATCCACTGTCATGGAGAGGATGAGCTGCTGAAACAAATCTCATTTTTGATTAAACTTCAAATTGGCTCTTAGGATCAAACACGTTTCAAACTAAACTTTGTTTATTTTTCTTCTGTCAGTCTCTCTTTTCCTATTCCATTTTCACCCTCATGATGGTACGACTCCCCTTGAAGGAAAAACACAGGTGGTTAAAGTTGTTCAACCCTCCATTCACTGTAAATTTCCATTGCATGTGGTATGTAGCATGTCTCTTAACGCTGAGCCAGGTAGTAGATTACACACTGTCTGCATAGACTGAGCAGGATGAAAAACCCCAAGGTGTGTGTGTGTGCGTGTGTGTGTGCGTGTGTGTGTGTGCGTGTGTGCGCGTATGTGCAAGTGTGTGTGTGTGCCTGCTTTTGTGCATGTGTGTGCTCGCTGGGTGGGCGTTTCAGTAAGTTTCAGAACACAGACGTAACTCACGTAGTAAAAAATATATATATTTTGAACGACGGTATTTTTGTCTTTTTCCAGGGAAAATACATACATAGCAGGACAAGTTTACTTTACATGCAGTTTCTTGTACTTAAATAAAAAAGCAAGCAATTCGCAAACAGGCTAAAAACATCTTGCAAACACAAATAAATTGACTGTATTATGTGTTTAAAGGATGTTTACAGGATGCTACTAAAAAATAAAGGTACATTTAACCCAAAGGAAGTATTTGACTGGTTTAAATGTAATTCCTGTAAGGCACAGTCACAGCTTTAGTCTTCAACCGTGTTTCAAGCTGATTGGTGCAGACACCATCCACTTGCCTCCCCGGAGAACAGATTTCTATACAAAAAAGTATGTCGCCCGCACCCTCAAAATATTCGCGGCACGCAGCCCCCAGAGAGATCCCCCCAAACACACAGATGCCAGTTTCAATTAGTTTCACAAAAGCAGGTCTTCCACAGCTAGGGGGAAGATGGGGAACTCATTACAGAATTCCTTCCCTTGAACTTTGAAATATAGATCGGGAGGTTGGCAGCGTCATCCCAGCAAAAAGTGGAGGAGAGGAAGAAAAAAAGAGCAAGATGAAGGAGAAAAGAGAATGCTGAGAATGACAGAAAAACGGAAGCTGGTAAAACGAAGGAGACAGCCGTGAGTGTGTATCACTCTACTACTAGCAAGAGTCATGTTAAAAGAATCATGTAAAAAACATAGCAAAGTGGATCGTATTCAGGCTCACAAGGGTTGCAGGTAAAAATTTCTCATGTTGCAGTTAAGGTCTGATGATTAATCATTTCAATAATAACTTGAATAGTCTAATAATTCTTATAAATAATCCTGAGATCATCATAAAAAATTTCATTTTAATTAATTAATTAATTTATGTAATTATTGTTAATCCTACTGCCCTATCTACATAAAAAAAAGAAATAAAATCAATAAAATATATTTAATAAAACCGGTTTCTTTACATTTTTTATCAAATAAAATATCTTAAAATATCTTTGTCAGCATACCCAAGGCAAAACTCTTTTTCTAATGCAGTTCTGGACTAAATCTCTTGACACCTTACTAACTGAATTGCAAATAGTGACTTGTCATGCTTCTGCACTTCCTCTCTCTTGGGTACATTCAGCACAAACACCTGCGAGTAGCTAAACACACCTGTTGGACACATTAAGTCTTCCAATGTAAGAATCTCTGGAAAGCTTTGAAAACATGCATACTGTTAAAAACACTGTTAAATGTGTCAAGAAAAGAAACGTGTCTAATTACACGGGTACAGATTTATCTATTTCTGTCATTCGTGCCTTACAATCAAGAAGTTCAATTAGCAGCAGCGACTATGGAATTCCATCGCCGTGGTAACCGCGTGCAGGGGTGAGAAAGAGGGTGCTATGGGTATTCATGGAGGACAGGGCTCCTAAGTGGCGTTGCAGTGACACTCTAAATCCTTCCCACAATTCCATTCTAACATGTTGCTAGGTCACTGATGGAGGTGTCATTTATAAATGTGTTTGTGTGCACGTCGAGGTTGGTGGGGATTTGATTCTCCTTCCGATTTTCTCTATGCAAATTACATCAATCCCAGGAAATGCCTAAGCCTCTGCATAAAGTTAATTGGCGTGGCAATAACAAAGGCCTGCCTTTGAGCAGGAGGCAAATTAAACATTAGTCGAGAGTTTTTCCTTGGAACTGGTGGGATAATGTAATTACAGAGAATGAATACATCAGCACTTTGCTGCTTCGCACATTTTTGTTTAATAGCCAAAGACTGGAAAACAACAATCTGGACACTCCTGGGGCAGTGCGGTTATTGTGTGTGAACGGGTGCGAGCATGCATGTGTGTGAACAGGGAAACCCTAAGAATCCAGCGGTTCTATTAGCATGTCGACCTCTGACCCTAAAGATGACTGTGACACCTCCATTAACACAAGGGTCACACTGGCGGTGCCTTTTGTTCCACACGAAGCAAAGTTATGGAAACACGTCGTTTACTGAGCTATGACCAAATGGCAGCTTAAAGGGATAGTTCACACAAAATGAAAAGTCTTACATTATTTACTCGCCCTCAAGTCATTCCAAACTTGTATCACCTTTTTCTTCAGCAGAACATGAAGATGTTTTCAAGAATGTTGGTAACCAAACAACATTGGCCCTCATTGACTTTCACTGTATGGACACAAAATCATTCAGACATTTCTCAAAATATCTTTGTGTTCCACAGAAGAAAGAGTCATGTTTTGAATGACATGAGGGTAAATAAATAATGACATCATTTCTATTTTTGGGTGAACTTTCTTTTTAAGGATACACCAACGCGGCACACTTTGAACATCAGAGAAAGAAAACAATTAATGAGATAGTTCACCCAAAAAACCCTCTTGTCATTTCAAACCCGTATGACTTTCTGCAGAACACAAAGGAAGATATTTTAAAGAATGTTGGCAACTAAACAACAACAGTACTCATCCACTATTATATAGACACAAAACCAATAGAAGTGAATGGGTACCGCTGTTGTTCGGTTACAAAACATTCTTCAAAATATCTTTGTGTTCTGCAGAAAAAAGAAAGTCGAACTACCAGATGGTAAGTGATGAAAGAATTTTCTTTTTTGGGTAAACTATCCCTTTAAAGAAACAGTTTGTAACTTCTTGTCCACACAAACCCATAGTTTTCTACACAGTACACCGAACAATCTTCAATCACAGATGGGTATGTCATTTCTTATGTCTCCACACAGAACTAAGTGTTCCCTCCTGTCGGTGTCCAGGGACATGATCCGATCTTCAAAGTATACCATTTCTATGAAGGATGTCTCAACAGAGATGTAATGCATATAAACACACCAACTTGAAGAAAGTAATTATTGGCTGCAGATTACAACACTGATTACGTCTGACTGCTGCAATACACATCGTTTACGTGACTTTATTACGGTGTTTAGGTCATCATATAAGTTTGCATTCAAGTCTACGACTGGTTAAGAAACAGTGACAGGCACTTAAGCAAACTGTAGAGCACTTGTTGCCAAGTAAACCGCTTGTGTGTTTGCCCGTCTCTATGCAGAAGAGTGCAGTGAATGTGACATAAATCAAGACAGGAGAATTGTGTTTCATACTGTAAACTTCCACAACCGTGAGACGGAATGTGGGAATGTCGCAATTCCCAGTGAAAACCTTGCTCCGAAATCTAGCCATGGCGCTGTGTTATCCTGTGAATAAAAGCCACAATACAGCCAAAAAATCATCATGGGTGGAAAAACGGACATCAGCTTGATCGTTTACAGATTCACAGACCTCAATTGCATCATATTACACGAACAGCAGAGATGTCCCCTGTGATACATTAAAGGGAGAGTTCACCTAAAAATAAACATTGTGAGATCATTTACTCACCCTCTTGTCATTTCAAACCTGTATGACTTTCTTGCCTCTGCAGGACATCAAAGAAGATATTTTGAAGAACCTTGGTACCCGATCAACAATTGTACCTATTAACTTGCAAAGATTTGGTGGTGTCCATACAATATAGTGAACAGGTAGCGCCGTTGTTTGGTTACAAACATTTTTCAAATGATCTTCTTTTCTGCATGAGAAAGAAAGTCATACAGGTTTGAAATGACAAGAGGGTGTAAGTAAGGGATGACAGAATTTTCATTTTTGGGTGAACTATACCTTTAGGTTCAAAGCTACAGCAGGTAAGAAAGTTCAGTTCAATACATATACCAGTGATAATTCAAACTTTGGTAAAATGAAGAATTAATCAGTCTCACGCACATAATAGACCTCTTTAAAAAAAAAACAAGGAATTTCTTCACTTCATACAGCATACAATAAAAACATTCACAAGGCAAATGAGAGTGTTTAGAGATGGGGGGGGGGGGGGGGGGGGGGGGGGGCC